>NW_006772693.1:1659253-1681723 GCF_000442215.2 Lipotes vexillifer | reverse complement strand
AAAAAAAAAAAAAAAAAAAAAAATGATAGATGACTATTGCCTGTTTATCTCAACAGCTGGCAACATATCTTAGGTCCCACAAGCAGGAAGAGTAAGAATTCTACTGACCACATTTTTTTATACAAAAATTAAAAACATAAAGCACACACACAGACCGACATACACAAGTACAAATAATGTGTGTAAACTACAGTAAAATTTTAAGGTACAATTTTTACATAGATATTAAAGATGTATAGAAAATAAAAATAGAAATATGTGGATAAAAATGATCAAATATTGATGAAAAGTTTAATGTGTGGTTTTAAGTTCCTTTCCCTTTTTTTTAACTTAAACTCCTCTATATTTTCTAATTTTTCCAGAATAAACATGTTTACCTAGTGAAATGTTTAAAAAATAAAAATTATTTAAAAATTCTAAGCATATTTAAACATTTCTTAATGAAAGTAAATTTAAATCATATGTTCTTCAAAAGCAAAGTAACTAATGGTATAAAGATTTGTTCAGAATAATACAAAAAATAGTAAAGAATTATTGACAAAATATCTAGGTTTCAACTTACTAGTGTTTAGTTTGTTAAACCCTGAAACATCAAAGCATAGCAGTCCATTCCAAAATGCTTTTTAAAAAATCTTTTTCTACAATTCTTCACTAGCAGATAGATACTTGAAAGTTGGAGGTTAAAACAAAACTAAACAAAACTTATTTCCTAAATGAAAACAACTCATCACATGATTACAATTTTAATTTTAATTTAATTTTAAAATCAGTTTATAAAATTCCTTGAACAAGAAAATATTTTAGTCATGTGGAAATAAATGATAAGTTACTTTTTTCTTTCTCAGATTCTGTACTTCCTTTAGTTTTATTTCAAAAGAATCATTGTCTATTAATGAAGTGACCTGAATTGGGAGTTAGAAAAAAAATAAACAGAATTAAAATGGCAGATAACGTCCAAAAGGAAAAAAAAAAAAAAGAGAGAGAGAGAAAGAATGAAGGAATGAAGGAGAGGGGGAAAAAATGCAGGAAAGGACCTCATAAGAAGGTTAAAGAGTACAGCAAAATAGTATCTACACAAAGCACATGAGGAGAGGGTAAATTAATCTCTATATGATTAATCACATAGAAATGACCAATCACGATTTTTCTTTCTCAAGTGCCTTGAAAGTGAGATTCTCACTTCTTATAGTGCTAAAATTTTAAAAAAAGTTCAATCATAATTTTAGGTTTTATTCCATTTGACTTCGGGTAGTTATTGAGCATCTCTGAGCCATACTTTCCTTAAGTGTAGAATGAGGTATTAAAATAGTAAGTCTATTCTGAAAGGCTTGTCACGAGTGTAAACGCTTTTAGCTTACTACTTGAGCCCACTTAGGGAAGGTAGTCCGTCCTATTTGCCTGTCTGTTTCCAGCACCTAGCCCAAAGTCTGGTGTATGGTAAATGATTGATAAATTGATAAATAATTGATAAACCAATAAAGGAATTAAATTCTTTTTCATTCCTTTCTATATAAATAAAGTTTTTCTAAGCAAACCATTTTTTGATTTTGAGACATATTGGGGTCAAAAAATTTTAGAATCCTATAGGCAGGAGTTTGAATTCCAGCTACACACTTCCTAGTTATAAAACATTAAGCATGTATTTAATCCTTATTTTCAGATGGAAATTTAAAAGGAAAAAATAACGAAGAGAAACAAAAGACCTTTCTATCTTACAGCATTGTTGAAAATATGAAAAATAATATTTACTGTATGCCTAGCTCTTAATTTTTACTTGATCAAGTCAGATTTTGCTATTCATACCTCTGAATCTGATTACCATGCTGATTCAGTTTCCAGAGAAAAAGCAGTCCATTCCCTCCTCTGGCAGACCACAGAAGGTATTTTGGTTAAATAAGTGAATAGAGCTTTGCAGGTAATACACACCTTTGTAATATACACCTTTGTAATAGGTGTGAATTACACAATTCATACCTCTCCATGTCCTCTTCGAGCTTGTGAAACAGGCTATACATTCAAAGTCAAAAAAAGCAAAACATGTTGTTTAAAAAAAAAGAAAACAACAACAAAACTATCCATTTTCTCCTACAGGGCCTATATTAATTGGCTGTTGCTGTGCTCTCCATTTTGTCAACCCTATATAAAATTAGTCCTGGTGTAGTTTTGCACCTTTAGACAAATGGGCCTCAAAAAATGGCTTTCTTCCCTCTTCTCCCTAAATTCCTTGATGTCAGATAGGACTATAAATTTCATTTCTTGGTTCTGGTTTCTCCATTGCTCATGACAAATCTACATCGGTCTTTCAAACAGCATTGCCATAATGTACTGGAAAACAGAGACTCATTGAGAATTACTTGACAATTATTAGTTTAACTAAATCCAAGCCTCCTAGCACCTTCCTTCTCATTCGAGCAAATCTGTTCTGCTAGGAACAAAGGGAACCAGGTGCTTAGGTTCATGAGAAAAACACATTTGGAAACCTTTGAACTGGTGGCTGGATATTTTAAGAGAATGAAAGATGCATCTGCGAGTGGGATTTTCTTTTCCTTTTAATTTATAGCTTTTCTGCTTTTGCATATTTGATCCAAAGGGAGAGGTACATGTATCCTCCCAATGCCCCTGCCTTGGGAATGAAGTGGAGTGGGGAGGATAGACGCTGAGTGGTTCTGCCATCTAGTCTAGTGTAGAGAGGAAACAGACAATGTGATAAAGAAAAGACGCTGTGCACTGAATAGCCTCAACTGAACTCTCTGTAGTCCTTTTATCTATCATCTGCATGCAAAGGATCAAACATAGGACATTTAGAGATGCATTTCAAAGAAAGGAGAAAATAAAGCTGTAAAACAAAGCAAATTAACGTGGGAAAAATGTTATGTTAAATGCATTCTCAGAGTAGGAAAGGAAAACTGTAATAAATGGGTAAAATAAAAATACATATAAGAAAATGTGATTTTATAAAATTTCAGAATAAGCATATTAGCAAAAGTATATTGGTAGGCATGATACTTCTATTCTTATAATCATGACCATGTTATGGCCATACAGTGAAACAACAGGACTTATTATTATCACCAAGTCCTTCTAGCAATGATATTTACATTATTGCCTTTTTTAGTGGCAATCTTTCTAATTACTTGGATGGGATGAATATTTATGTTTGTTTGCCATGTTCCAAGCAGAAAGAAATGATAGCACATTTTCTACTGTCAATGTTACTTTTTTGACCTCAAACTGTATAGAACATCCTGATGTAGAAAACAAAACAGTCTTTTATAAGGAACACAGAGCTTTCTTAGGTAAAAAGAAATTAAGATTAATAAGACAATAATGGCTGGTTTAGAAAATAGCATTGTATGTCATAATTTTGTAGTTTAAATATGGCCTTATTTTGAAAAAAATATTATTTACCGTAGAATCATTTTCCACACAACATGTTTTCGTCACCTGTTATCACTGGCATCCTATCATCATATGTTTCTTTTCTACTCAGATGAATGAACCTAATATGTACTTGATTCTGCTTTCTTCTTCTGGCCTAGTCTTTTTTTTTTTTTTGGCCTAGTCTTAAATCAAGAGAAGTAAATACATATTTAGTCAAATAAAAAACATGCTAGATACATGGGCTTTTAAAATTCTACCCCATCCTAAATTTAAAATGTTATTTGGAACAGTCAGAATTGTAGATGAGACTATGGAAAAATAATCACATTTAAGAAACAATGGTTTTCCTAGAATATAGCAATATAATCATGACTTGGTCTTTCTGAGATGTGTTGTTGAAATTATTTATTTATTTATTTATTTTTTATTGAAGTAAAGTTGATTTACAATGCTGTGCCAATCTCTGCTGTACAACAAAGTGACTCAGTTCTACACATATAGACATTTTTTTTTCATATTCTTTTCCATTATGGTTTATCCCAGGAGATTAGATGTAGTTCCCTGTGCTATACAGTAGGACCTTGTTGTTTATCTATTCTAAAATGTAATAGTTTGTATCTACCAATCCCAAATTCCCAGTCCATCTCTCTCCCTCTCCGCCTCCCTCTTGGCAACCACAAGTCTGATCTCTATGTCTGTGAGTCTGTTTCTGTCTTGAAGATAGGTTTATTTATGCCATATTTTAGATTTCACATATAAATGATATCACATGGTGTTTGTCTTTCTCTTTCTGACTTACTTCACTTAGTATGATAATCTCTAGTTGCATCCATGTTGCTGCAAATGGCATTATTTTATGGCTGAGGAGTACTCCATTGTATATATATGTACCACATCTTTATCCATTCATCTGTTGATGAACATTTAGGTTATTTTCATGTTTTGGCTATTGTGAATAGTGTCGCTATGAACATAGGTGTGCATGTATCTTTCTGAATCTTTTTAACAAATATAAATTAGTGGGGTAAAGAGATATTAAATATTTGTGTGATGGAGGAGGAAAGAGAGTGGAGGAGCTAGTGATTCTCAACAATGTCAAAATGGAGAATATTTGCAAGTTGGAGATTTTGATCAAAAATTAATCAGTTTGACTTCTATATGTTGTTCACGCTTACTAAATTAATTAATTCTCAAAGTTTCAGGGCAATGATATCATGGTTTCATAAGCTGGCTAAAATTACAGATATATATATAGATGTAAATCAGATGCCAGTTTCAGGCATTTTTCTTAAAACTTTAGATGTCTGCTGTAGATTTGAATCAGTCACTTCAAAACTAATTAATATTATATTTTAAAAAGTAGTATGAGTACAGGATTAAAATGATGATTCTTCTTACCCTAAGGAACTGAAGAAGAGAGTCCTTGAGTTTACAGAGTTGTAGGATGATATTGCTGTCCTTGTGATAGCACACTGAAAAACTGAAAATACGTTGTTATAGTTTGCTTCTATTACTGTACAATGGTAGTAGTATGTTTGGAAAGCAAGAAGAGACCACAAACGACCACCATCTCCTTCCTCAGCCCCTCAAACTTCTTTTTTATAAGTGTCTTGTTGATTTATACCATACCATTGTAGGTGAACAAACTTGACACCCCAAAATGTCTCTTTGGCATGCAGACTATTTCAAGCTGAAAACAATCAAGGCCCAAAAGACTCAGGAAGAAACTTTGACTTGCCCCCAAACTGCCTAAAAATAATTTAGATAGAGCGCCTGTTCTTAGAATGGAAAAGAGCTATCACTAGGGATATCTGCAAAGAATATGGGCTAGGTGTGGGCCTAAAGATCAGAGTCCACTCTGTGTCCCAAAATTTCTGCAAGATCTACCAAGCCTTTGTTTACCAAACTTTTGCTTTTCCATCTCCATGTGAATTGCCTTCCTCCCCTTTGAATCCCCAAACTACTATCCCCAACATCCTTGTTTGTCTTTAGCTGAAGATGGCATTTAAGGTGAAATTTTCAGCCACTTTGGTGAATTATTCAGTTTTCCTGGGTCTCTCCTATGTATACACATTATTGAACTTTGTTAGATTAATCGTTTTGTATCAGCTAAGTTGCAAACCAGCCAGAAGAACATAGTAGGGAAGAGGCAAATTTCTTCCTCCCTGACAACACCCCTTCCATTCTCTTACAGGTATAAAGGGTAATGAATAACGTACATGTGTAAATAGATTCCCTTTATTCTCATTTTGGGAAAATCATCTAGCTCTTGTATGTGTGTGTGGGGGGGGTTGTTTGTGGGTGTGTGTGTTGTGTGTTTGTTTTTCTTAGATTATCTTTAGATACTAGAGAAATTATCAAGCATGTGTCTTCTAAAGAAATATTATTATTCCATTCATGTTTTCTCTCAGTTCAAAATTCAAATGGATACTAAAGTTCAAGAACAATCTAATCACTATCAAACATCTATGCTATGGTCTGTGTATCCCGTCATTTCTCCCTTTACTCCCCAAAGGAACTTCATCCCTTTCCAAGCTAATGTCTTTCCTTAAAGTTTCAGGAGTGATACAGTGGTTAAGAAGCAACCTGCCAATGCAGGGGACACGGGTTCGAGCCCTGGTCTGGGAAGATCTCACATGCTGTGAAGCAACTAAGCCTCTGTGCCTCAACTACTGAGCCTGCACTCTAGAGCTTGCGAACCGCAACTACTGAGCCCACATGCCACAACTACTGAAGCCCACGCGCCTAGAGCCCGTGCTAAGCAACAAAGAGAAGCCACTGCAATGAGAAGCCCACACACCGCAACCAAGAGTAGCCCCAGCTCGTTGCAACTAGAGAGAAAGCCCACGCGCAGCAATGAAGACCCAGTGCTACCAAAAATTAAAAATAAAGTTTCATGAAAACCCCATGCAGAGTTTTTTATGCATTTTCACATTCTATTTGCTGAGGGTTCTATCACTTGCATCCTACTCTGATCACTATTTAATTCATAATATCTTTTCTTTCCATTAAGATCTCAAGCCTACACATCACACTAATACCACAATCACCATGGTATACACATTTTTAAAATTATTATTTCCTTGTCAGTTTCCTACTCTGCAATTAGATCCAGCAGAGATGTGCATTTTTTCACTTTTTAAAATTTCAGTATCAAGTAAAGAGTTTGCTAACAGGTATGTGTCCAATAACTGTTATTTTCACTGTATTGAAAATGATGATGAATCACACTGTTGATTATAAATTAATGAGGTTCATTTTAATGTATGATTAGTAAACTTTCCCTAAAGAAATTGAAAAATATACATCAAAAGATTTTCAGAAATAAGTATTAGTATCACTGAAAATAAACTAGTAGTCAAGAGGGCTACTTCGAAATAAAATGCTCACTTGGAGGTGTGAGCTTTCATTTCCTTTAAGTTTTCAATATGTAGTCCTCTCCTAACTCAAAAATCTTGGTGATTCCTTGACTCCAACTTCATATCTAATGGTAGTCCTATTTTATGTGTCCTCACCTGCCTCCTACAATGGGTGACCTTCAATCGCTGTATTATTGGGCCTAGGTCTGGTCAGCACATACATTTTGATTAGTTCACTGAGAATTTTAAAATGTTTGGATTAGTTGCTGGGATTTGAACATGGAGACATTTTTCATAATCTGGATGTCATGCCTCTCTTGAACTTTGAGAAGATTTGGCTACAGTGCATCTACTTTTCTGCAGGTCAACAATTAGCTGAATCTCCCACATTTAAATAGGTACATTTCTTTGGTTTGCTACAGTCCCTACCTGATTCCTTTCCCTTCATTTCTGCTTCTGCCTGGCCCTCATAAATATTGGGATTTCTAATCCTTGGACCACAACCTCTATTCTCTTATTCTCTACCTCCCCAAATATTACCATCTCTCAAATACAACACATCATGCACACTCCAGTATATTTCTACTCCTGGCTTCCTCATCAATCTGTAGCTAAATCTAAGCAAAATTATACCTTTTTAATTATTTCTTTTGTTATCTTATTAAATGTTTTAAGCTGAATATTTTGTATTCTGAATTGCAGCAACTTAAACGTTGCTTTAAATCTTTTGATAACATGAGATACCAATTACATAAGGAATAAGTACACAAGAAAGTTAAATTTCAAATTCAAGGTCAATGTGCCTTATATAACATCAGACTTCAAGTTGAAATTGTTAGTTCTGAGGAAGTGACAGTTGAAAAAAGCAGAAGGGTCATCTTTTTCATAGATGGTAAAATGACCATCACCTTGAACTTTAAAATGTATAAATGGTTTCACAAAAAATTCACAGCAGTGAAACAGAAGTCACTGGAATAGATTCGAGAGATGTATTTCTCAGAAAGTCTCAAAAGCTGAAAAATAGGCAATGCCCTTAAATCTTCCAGAATGACTATTTGAAAATGTTGGTAACAATTGCCTCTGAAAAGTTCTTATAGTTTCAGACCTCTGAAGTTATTACTTTACTTTCTGACTTGTTATAATAAAGATAAGTGAACTATTAAACTGAGAACTTTGTACTGAATGTTATGATGCTCTAGCATATTAAAATCTGACTCTGTGAGGCAGATTATCCAGTTGGACTACTAAAATGAACCACTTTAGAAAACTAAGACTATCAAAATTTCCTTCCACAGTTAAGTTGGTCAAAAAGGAATTTAAAAATACCACTGGTTGTAAACTGATATTTCAGACAGGTAACTTGCCTAGGTGGACCCAAAAGTCTAAACAATTTCTTATGAAAAGAGTTACTTTAATTTAGTAAATATGCTATTCTTACATTAAAAAGCTGAGTATTAGAAGTATAGCCATGATTACATTTTTACTATAAGTTAGATTTATTTATTTGATTTTGATTTTTAGCATATTTAAAATATGTTAAATATTTGTTAAAATATTAACAAATAAGCATGAAATTATTCCAGAGTAACTAAAAGTTCTATCTGCCTGAAGAGAAGTGAAAAGATTTTTTTTTTTCTTCAGAGAAGCAGAACAGTAAATGTGGTTGAAAGTGTCGAGACAAACTGCCTGGGTTCAAAATCTGAATCCCCCATCTACAAACTGTGTTATCTAGGGTTGCCCATTCAACCTCTCTATGCTTCAGTTTTTTCATCCATAAAATGAAGATAAAAATAGTGCCAAACTTCTTGGACATAGGATTAGGTGAATAATGAATGCAAATTACTGAGATTAATGTAAGCACAAGTACTAAATAATAGTTAGCTGGCATTATTTTTTTCAAAAGGATTTAATAAATTTAGACTGAGTCCAAATAGTATAGTAGCTATAGATGATAGTCATAAAATCTCTGTGCAGTTTGAATTTTTAATAACTTTACTTCTGTATAATATGTAACAGTCTGAAAAATGCAACAGAGAAATCTACTGAAATGTAAATAAAATTGTTTATGATTTATTTGTCCTAATTACATTTATTTCTCCAGATAACACATTCACTACATAATAGTTATATTAAAACATATCCAAAAGCATAATGAATATTTTAAAGTCTAAATTTCTGCATTGAAATGTTGAGTAAAAGCTCCTACTCATCTCATCCAGACATGGAAGGCTGTCAGTGGCTTCATTTCAGATAGTAGAATTGGGGAGGAGGAAAGTGGATGAAATTGTATTA
This sequence comes from Lipotes vexillifer, assembly GCF_000442215.2. NCBI lineage: Eukaryota > Metazoa > Chordata > Mammalia > Artiodactyla > Lipotidae > Lipotes > Lipotes vexillifer. Next base: position 1,672,691 of record NW_006772693.1, on the reverse strand, counting down.
TGCAGATTATTCCCTCCTGATATATTTAGAAATAAATTGTACAAGGATGCTATGGATACACTATATAACAAATAAACTATGTAATATAATAAATATCAATGTGCTAACAATAAAATAGTGCTTGGCACCCTAAGCATCATGAGTGAAAAGAAGAGGAAATGGACGGGTAATGATATTGATGATATTTGAGGATTAATGAAAATGATATTGAATTGTACGTAGGTGTTGTGTTTCTTTAAATCTTGCTATAAATTGTGTATCGACTTGTTCTAAATAGAGATTAAACCATTATTAACAACAACAAAAAATAAGCAAAATAGTGCTTGGTAAGACTGAGAGTAAGAGCATTTGATAAGCTTTTTTTATTTGATTTACTGTCTCATATAAAGTTATATTACAGTTTACATATGTTAGCATGATTTCAAGGCCTTGAAGGTAAATGTAATGGGCAGATAATTAATTTTGTTGCTATTATTTCTCTCTGTAATTTTATAGTTTATATCTTGATATCACATGAATGTTTAATTTCATAATAGCAATTATATTTACAGGTAATTGCAACCCAGATATTTTTAATAAAATAAAGATATTTGCACGGACACTCTTTTAGCGAGCAAAATGACTGTTCATTGGTTATTTCTGCACTGAAGATTACCCCAAGTTAATTCTAAATAGCTATTACTGAGCCAGCAGGATAGAGGAGACCAAAAAAGCCACATTATAGTTTGCAGGAAAAGATGGGACAATTATTCATCATCAAGTATGGTTTTCTAGAGAGTGAGCTCATCTCAGTAATACAGAAAAGCAATCCATTCCACTATAACACAATAAATAGACTAAATCTTATTAAAATCTTAGAACCTGTTATTCTCTTTGGAAAATGACAGATACATTTTAGAGAAAACTGGGAATTTAAAATAAGTAATCAAAGATTTCTTCCTAAAATATGACTTAATTATTGCATTTGTTCAAAAAGGTGTCTGTGTGTGTGTGTGTGTGTGTGTGCGTGTGTGTGTGTGCCTACAATAAGCTAGACACAGTTCTAGATGTTGGAGATACAGCAGTGAGTTGGGTACAACTGCTGCTTCCAAGGAGCATACATTGGTTGAAGCAGGTAAATATGCTGTCAAACTCAGGTTCATGTGATAAAATGCTGCGTGAACGATTTGGGAAAGTCACTGTGGCATGCCATGGAAGCAAACTAGTCTGGTCTCAGATGTCAGGAAACAGGCCCCAGAGTTAGGCAGATGTTGAAAAAATCAAAAGAGCTCTGGACATAGGGAACAGTATATGGAATGGTCCCTATGTGAGGAGAAGGATGGTGATGGTAACAGCACAAGTAATAGAGTTAGGGAGAAAAAAAGTGGATAGATTTGAGAGATATGTAGCATAGTGTGAAGGAAGATGCTCAGGCTTCTGGTAAGAATGAGGGTAATAATGACAGATAAAAAACACCAGTGTTGGGCTTCCCTGGTGGCGCAGTGGTTGAGAGTCCGCCTGCCGATGCATGGGACAAGGGTTCGTGCCCCGGTCTGGGAAGATCCCACGTGCCGCGGAGCGGCTGGGCCCGTGAGCCATGGCCGCCGAGCCTGCGCGTCCGGAGCCTGTGCTCCGCAATGGGAGAGGCCACAACAGTGAGAGGCCCGCGTACCGAAAAAAAAAACAAAAAACCCCACCAGTGTTAGAGCATGTTCATGAAGGTTATGTCTGACGTAGCTGAGGAATAATAAAGGTCAGTAGGCATTAATCAAATAAAGAGGCTCTCAACCCTAATGATACTTATTTCTGTACTTCATATATTACACCTGCCCCAGGTTTCTGTTTATGCTGTTGAATAACAAACATCTCTAGCATAAGGCATTTTTTCAACTCTAAGAAATTAAGATACTCTGAGATAGAAAGTATAAGTCTAAGAGCATGGCAGAGTACTAGAAGGAACTCTGAAATATTTGTCTAAAAATCCTCAATTCTAATCAAGACTTGAATATGATTAATTTTATGAGTTAAAGCAATTAATTAGTTAATTGCTACATGCCTCAATTTACTCATCTGCAAAATGTAGGAATTGGGTTTGATGGCACTTAGTATCTCATCCGAGTCTAGCATTCTTTGACAACATGTACATATTTGATGAACTCATTAAAGTGATCATTCTTCCTGTTGGAAATGTTTCTAAGTTATTATTCATATATTAAACTGTTTTTTATACTTTATATTCAATTTGGACCAACAGATGTTTGATAGGATTCAAAGGAACAAGGACTGAACCACATGTGAATTTTAATATCACCTTCTTCTACAGCTCTTTCATTTGTGTTCAATGAGTTTTACTTAGAGTTATTATGAGGAAATTATAAAATATAGATTAATGGTTGCATTCTTATGCTTTTGATGTGCTGTTTAATGAGATATGTGCTGTTTTATATCTTATATCAAAGAGACATCTGCTAGAAACCTTCTTATCATACACATCAAGTGATTTTTGCACTAATAAGCATAATCATCTGAATAATAGAATATGGTATGTCTTTTTTATACCAATGAACTTATCTTATAAATTTAGTTCCCATTTTGAAACATAATTTTTAATTTTGAACCTTAAATTACATTTATTATTGGATATGGCTTTCCTGAAATAAACTTTAATGGTGTGCAAGATTAGAGAAACAAGCAAAAGATACAAACATTTAACACTCCTACAAGGCCACAGAATATAATTCAGGAAATTGCCATAAAGGTGTGAACTGCATCATTAATATTTTTTCTAGAAGCTATCGATCACTTTGGACTTAATGTGCATTTTCAGTCACTGAAAATCATTGATTTGCTGAAAGAGTCATCATATTCCAAACTTCGAGACATCAATTCAAATTAAATAATAGCTTAAATACAAACACCATAGAGATGATCACATTCCCTGAAGTCCACCTGCTCTGCCACTATCACAGCATCTTCCAATGTACACCTGCATGGCTTAAAGTCAAGTTGTCCTTTCAGTAAAATATTATGAAATGTGTGAACATTTTCTACATCTGTAAAATAAATCAGTGAGTCATAGGCAGAGTATTTGGCACTACATTCTAGGTACCATTTATAGAGAATAAAGAAGGTGATTATTTATAGATTTAAGACCACAGAATAAACTAATATAGAAGAAATTGGACCAACACTATACAATTTACCATTCTATTTTTTTATGTATGCATAAAGTTTTTATATAAACTAATCAAAACAGACCAGGAACATAGTGTACAAATTCATAATATCCCCTAGTAAGCAAGGTAGGATGTAGTTACCCAACAAATTTATTAGAAAATATTAAGGTTGGAGTACCAAATATTAAATAATTTCTCAAGGCAGATGAATGAACTATTCACTAGCATATCAATTATTGCATTATACCTGTTATTCCCAAGGATAAAAATCCAAATAAAAGTATTTAGTGAGTTTTTAACCTAAAATTGACAGTAAACATCATTTGGGTTTAGTGTGTGAAATAAAGGGCTCTGTTCAGAGAATGAAAATTACAAAAAAATTGCCCTTTAAAAATAGTTTGGCTTTATATATTTTAGAAAATTGATATGTTAATTGGTGTTCATAAAACTAGATTATATACTAAATGAATGGAAGTATTATATTAGATGAGAAGCTTTTCCAGACAATGAAAATCAAATCAGTAACTGAGGTGGCATAAGAAAATAAGAACACAATAATGATGCTCCTTGAGACCTAGGTTCAAGCTTCAGTCTTTCCTTTAACTCACTTTCTGACACTGCTCAAACATAGCCTCTTTGGGCTTCATTTCCCTTGTCTTTAAAAATGAAAGAAATTGAGTGAAAGGACCCTAAGTTCTCTTTAAAACAACAAAGGTTTTATTTTTTAATAATACGTTTCACTGTTAATCCATAGGCACAGCAATTTTAAAGATGTATCTTCAAAAATATAGTAATGTACAATAGTTCATATTTTCCTGCTTTGTTAAGATTTACAAAGTCTGTTCAGTACTGGTCACATCTTTAGATAAAACTGCATGTTGTAAATAATATTTAGTTTCTAATTCTAACTAAGCAAATATATACCTCATTGTTAATCCACATGTGCTCTTTTAATTATGAGGTAGTTCCATCAATTGCCTATAGCATGTTGCATTACTTTGTTGATTTTTTTTTTTTTTCAATCTGGGCATTTCAGGTAAATTACCAAGTCTCAGTTGACATTTGAATTAAAGTTTCTCCATGTCTCATTCCTATATATTTTTGGAAAAGGCTTTGAGAATAGAGGGAATAACAGTTTAATCTTACTTCTGTTTGACCTTGGTTACCTCAGCTCAGAAGAATATATAACATGTCATCGATCTCAATTCCTAAATTCAATGCCCTTTATCTCATTTCTTATGTAATAAATTGCTTTTTATACTTTTATATCTGAAAAATGACTTGAGGAGAAGAGAAAGATTAGGTTTTAGGACTAAGGATGGGAGCAAAATCTACTTTCAAACAAAAATTAAATGTCCTCCTAAATGTAAGGGAGTAACTTGAGAATTTTTATATTGAAGAGGTTTTTGCTGAAGCAGAATGTCGAAAGACAATAAAATAAAAATTTTAAAACCTTTTTTATGAAATGGAGAATTATAATTGGGATAGGTCAAATAATATCTGTGTATAGCTTCATTGAGGAAGATGATTCCCCAAATATGTATGTTTACATGTGTGTGTATATTCTCACATTTTAAAGGCATTTCACTTTCAAATGCTGAATAAAACATTCATTTTAAAAATCATGTATACTCTTGTAATCCCCATGAAATATTGTTGACAAAAATTATCAGATTCGAATCAGAACAAGCCTCTAGACTTAATTACAGAAAATATATGGAGTGGAGGGACAATTTTTAAAAGGTGTTACAGGTATACAATCAAAACAATTGATAATGTGGTAAACACTATATACAAAAAAAAAAAAAAAAAAACCCAGTTCATCAATTTAAACATTGTAAGGAGGGAAATGCAATCAATAGATTATGATAGAATTAAAGGACAGGTCAACCGCGTTCAATTCAATGTGTGAACATTTGCATTCTGATTCAAATAAATCAACTGCAAAAAAATCATACATCAATCAAGGAAAACTGAAAATTCACGGACTATTTAATAATACTAAGGATTATTGTCATTTTCTTAAGGACAAAAAATATCAGTAAGCCTGATCTATTTCATTGGTCACTAAGGACCAGTCTTCTATATATTGGTACATTGCCTAAAGAAGTAGATACACAATAAACTTTTGTTGAATTTTTTTCAAATTCATTAGTATTTTAATATATGGAATAGAAGTAAACAGTTCAAAGCCATAAATTGCAAGTGCATAAAATTTTTAAAAATCATATGCAGTCTAAGATTCATGACAAAGAGTTCAGATGCATTAATTTATTCAAATTTGTATGCTACATCAAAATGGTTTAATTTCTCTCTTAGACCTTGTTCTTTATGGTGAAGGTCAAAGGTTGAAATTTATATGCTCATATCTCTTTTTGGATTCCAACATAGTCCTAATTGAAATTTGACATATAAGTCTATTAGTTGAAATTATTCCTTTTCCATGCTTCATTAACAATGCACTTTACTATACTACAACAATTATGCTTATAATAAAAGTCTCCTATGCAATGTGGATTACATTGAAACATGATTGATTATCTTAAATGTAACATAGAACCCGTATTATAAAATTTCACATGCTGAAATTGAGTCTGTGGCTAGAATTTAAATGTATACTGAAAGAAGCAAAATAAGTTTCACTGTATGAAAATTAACAAAATTTTGAGAAACAATTATCTTTTATTTGGCTATATACCAATTAGGGATAGATATGACATTCAGGACTTTTAGTGAAAACATTTTATTTTTAAGAATTATTTATTATTATCAATTATAAATAGTTTCTGTTTGTAAATCTTTTCTAGGATACACACATTTCTATGTTATTATGACTTTATATTGAGTCCAAAATACTGTATTTTGCAAAGATACTGCTATTTACAAGGTATAACTCTTCAAAGTACATTTAACAAAACAACTATAAAATGAGTATCTGCTTATTTCCTCTCCAGCAAAGATTTCATTTCTCTTTTGCCAGGGGTACCCTGGGTCTCCTTTGGTAGAGTTTGCCTTTTCCCTATGCTGTAGCAGTCCTGATGTCCCCAACAGGCTTAAGCCAATCGGCAAAGGACTTGGTCACAGTGGTTAAAGACAAACATGAAGCATATATTTGCTGAAACTTTCTGGGAAAGAGGTTTCTTCACCCTTCAAAAAAAATTCTAAAAAGTGCTGTCTTTTCCTCTAGTCAGTGTAAAATAAAAATATGAATGATCCCTGTGAAAGTTAAAGGCATTTATCTACCCAAGGATGAATCTGATGCTGGAAGAGGCACAGGTGGAAGAATCTTCGAAAAACGGACGCTCAACCTTAACTAAACATGCCTAAAACCTTTCCTAGTTACCCAGATTATTTTTCTTCCATATATAAGAAAAACTGCATTTTTTTTAGTTAATTATTTGAAAGGTCTGATCCGTGCTGCGCGCCATGTGGGATCTCAGTTCCCTGGCCTGGGATCAAAAACGTGACCCCTGCAATGGAAGTGCTGAGTCTTAACCACTGGGCTGCCAGGAAAGTGGTTAAGAAAGGCCAGATTTTTTACAACAGATTTAACAAGACTGTAGTTTAATTATGGACTGTGAGGTAACAGATTGGGAATTTTCAAACAACTACCCTATTTTTAAATACAAATCTCGGGCTTCCCTGGTGGTGCAGTGGTTGAGAGTCTGCCTGCCGATGCAGGGGGCACGGGTTCGTGCCCCGGTCCGGGAAGATCCCACATGCCGCGGAGCGGCTGGGCCCGTGAGCCATGGCCGCTGGGCCTGCGGGTCCGGAGCCTGTGCTCCGCAACGGGAGAGGCCACAACAGTGAGAGGCCCGCGTACCGCAAAAAAAAAAAAAGAATACAAATCTCTGGAGAAAGAACCAGGAATGTGCATTTTCACAGGCACCCCTACATAATTCTAACGTCATCCACCAAATAATTTAAGTTTCTCACTGCATCAAAGTCATCTGGGAGCTTTCTAGAAATGCACAGGTTTAGTCCATCCTCTACCACCCAGATCTCCCCCTACCCAAATGTTCCATTTCAGTGGGATGGGGTTCAGGTAAGAGTATTTAGAGCAACACAAGCATGTTGATATGCAGCATGGTAGAGAACCAGTGCTCCAACGCAGGGTTTCTCAACTTTTAACGTGCAAATTATGCAGACATCTTACAAAACTGCAGATTCCGATGCAGTAGGTCTGGCCTAGGGTCTGAGATCCTGCATTTCTAAGAAGCTTTATGGTGATGTCCAGTTTCTGGGTCCACAGACTACACATTGAGTAGCAATGAACTGTATTATTTTTAATGGTGAGTCAGACTTGACACAGCCAGGTATGTTACAAATGAAATAGATAAGAAACTGACACTAGAAACCATCTACTATATTAGGGCAGGTCTTAAGAGAACAGACCCTGTTAGATGTTCTAGGCAAAGTCCAGTCTACCTGCCAAAGATGATATTTGAGGTTTACAACATATATGAGTTACGGTCAGTAACATAACCGTCACTAGGGACCAAGGAAAAGGTAAATGCACTGTAGTGAGAGAAAATGATGATATTAATTCTGCAGCTAGTATGTTTGCAATAATAGCAATATTTGAAATTATTTTATAAGGCATATACACTGGAACCTGAACAATTTAATACCTTTTTTGTATCACTAATTTTTTTAAGAATAGGAAAGTCCATTTTAATTTATGCATTTAAAAGAGAAGCCATATATTAGAGAAATTAACATTTAGCAGTTGGAAAATATTGACTTGGCAGTAGGGAGTCTGTTATCCTTGCTGTTACCCTGAACATTTCCATTTCAGAAAGTTGCATGACTTTCGAATCTCCTCTATGTAAGACATGCTGCTTAACATAAGGATTTATTTCTGACTTTCCATCAGTTTCTAATTAATAGCACCACTGTGTGCTACATGATGTGAGAATTGAAAAATCTCTAAACAGTACCACAGGAACACCATGTTGCACTTCTACTTGAAAAAACCGCCTGATATTTTATCCAGCTGTTTCCTCCAGATGTCTATAAACTCAAAGGTCATTGTTTCACTAAAACTGAGATTAATTTGACTTAAAGTGTCTTACTCACTATTAAAAAAATACAACGATTAAAATCAAGTTTTTAAATAGTGACAAGTGTATGCTTTAATAGCAGCAAGCATAAGAACTTATAAAATGTTTCTTAAAGTACATTCTTCCCATTTACAAATCTAAATGAAAAAATATATAGTTTGTATGATTTATGAGAAAGTGTAGTGATATATTTTTTTCAGTTTTTTAAAAAAATATTTATTTATTTGGTTGCACCGGGTCTTTGTTGCGGCAGGCAGGCTCCTCAGTTGTGGCATGTGAACTCCCGGCTGCTGCACGCATGTGGGATCTAGTTCCCTGACTAGGGATCGAACCCAGGCCCCCTGCATTGGGAGCGTGGAGTCTAAACCACTGTGCCACCAGGGAAGTCCCTTTTTTTCAGTTTTTAAGAAAAGGTACTGTCTTATCTCTGAGTAAGGTCTCGTAAAGTAAAGGAATATATCATTATTAGTGCTGAATAATGACAGAATTCAGTTTAAGATGAAAAACTCACCAAACGGTGACTGCTTTTAAAATGGGAAATAAAATAGAATATCAATATTAGTAGAATCTCTTCCTAATGCTAATCTGAAAAGCACAATATTAAAATTCAACCTAAAGGTAGAGTTTATAGCTGTATGTGTGTGTGTTTTAGTTTATAGAGTTTTTTTTTATAACAACACAATTTTACTGCATTGCATGAGATTGTGTAATAACAGGATACTATTACAGTCATAGGCACCAAAATTTGTCCTTCATAAAGGGTGTTAGGGCATTTAATTACATGTGTACTTTTTATAACAAAATCAGAATGCAAACATCAATCCTGCAATAACTGTGCAATTGAATAGCTAAAAGTAAACCAAATATGCCTGTGATGTTATAATTTTTGTGTGGTTTTTAAAGATTCAAGATTTAAACTTGTATTACTGCTGTCTTTCTATCCCTGGGAATATATTTTTCCAGTAATTACATGTTTCATCTCTTTGCTCACCAAATTTAAAAAAATAAAAATCTCAGGGAAGACTATAGCAATAACATTTATTAAATGAGTACTTACGAGTCCACTGTGTATATGGCATTTGGTGTGTACTATTCTCTAAACCAACCGTGGCCCTCCATGTAATATTAACTGTGTGACATGTATACACCAATATTTATTTATTTCTATGATGTATGTTCCCTATGACTAAAGCATAATTTGGTTTATGCATAAATATCCCTTGTCTTAAAAAATTATTGTGTATTAAATGATTAGTCCTTCTTCCTTAAAAAGAAAATACTTTGAAATATAGAGTTTTGAATATATTCATCTCATAACCAGATTAATATTACCAAACTAATAAACAAAATATACAAGAAAAAACCAGCAGGTGGGGAACTGAAGACACAACTGCCAAAAAACAAAAAGGTGGAATGAAGGCATTTTGGTCTCAGCCTGAGAATAACAACAACAGCAACAGCAGTAGAAGTGGTACCGAACACCGTGTATCCAGTGTTTGCTATGTGCCAGGCACTGTGTTAAGTACTATACGTTTGTTATTTAACTCTCTGAATCCTATAAGATAGATAATTTTGTCATTCTCACTTTACACACGAGGAAACTGAGGCTTGAAAAAGGTCTAATTAACTTGTCAAATATCAGATCGCTAATATGTGGTACCACCAGGACTAAAAACCAGAACTGACTTCAAAGCCTATTGTCTTAACCAAGCTAACACTTTGCAGCCAGAAAGCTGTGCAGCTAACAACATAGAAAGTAGATATATTTAACTGAATAAAATTACTCTGAGATCATTCTCCAGTCAAAAGAAATGGTCTTATGATAAAAAAGGTTTGCTAAAACTAAATCATGGAAATAATTTCACAATGTATACATATATCGAAACATCACATTGTACCTCTTAAATATATACAATTTTTATTTGTCGAGTCTAAATAAAGCTGGGGGAAGAAAGAGGGCTGCTAAAATCATGCTGACTATAATCTAGGAGACAATACGGCTGATAAAGAAATGCTTATTAATACGGCATGCAGTTTGTAATCGCTTTTATCTGCTCCAAACAAAAAGAAATTATAAATAAAATATTTTAAAATATATTAAGACTATCTGGATACATTCTAACACAAAGAAAAAATTCCCTCTGGATCAGAAATAAAATAGGGAACTCACATTATTGAGCAGTGACTTAGGAGATAAGGCTGTAACAGAAGGGTCCAGAGCCCCAAAGCAAGCAGTGTAGACACAGAATTTTACTCCTATGTGAAAATGAAACTGATTACACTTCACGTGAAATGACGAAGTATAACCAACTTCCCTATTTGAAGGCTGAAATTAGGATCCTGTTCACCCTCTAATTAATGAATATAGAAAATAACTACCAACTACTGACGTAGGGTTTTCTTGGAATGGAGCATTAACTGGGAACTGGAAAGTATGTTGTTGTTTATGTGAGGTGGAGGGGATTAGAAGGCAATATCATCATGGAGTGAAAGTCTGAGCTGCTGATATAATACTGTCTCTGAAATCTGGAGGTCTCTGGATGAGATAATCATGGAACCACAAAACAGAAAAGGGAGAAAAGTGATGAAAGAAAATGAAAACTCCTTCCAATCCCATTTACACATGTATAAAGAAAACTAATGGTAATAAACTCATTAAATAAACCTGAAAGATGGAAGAATTTATGCCCAAATAGAAATAATACAGCAAACTGAAAGTGCTTTAAAATCATAGTTTAAAATCCTCAAATGCATAGAGTAGATAAGAGTATCTATGAAATTAAAACCTAAATCTATTAAACAGATAAGGAATCTCTGCACATGAGAATTAAGTACAAGTGAATATGACAGAACCAAATCACAATTTTAAAAACATGAAAGCTATAATTATTAAAATAAACACATGAAACACTAAATAAATTGAGATAAACAGTAGATCTGACAAATCCAAAGAATGAATTAAAGATGTAGGTATCAGCACATACCTACAGTTTGAAACAAAAGGTTAATAAATGGAGCTTTACAAAGAGAGGAAGCATGTTCCGTGATGCTGTATTGAAGAGTAAGTCCGTCAAACTGAAGAAGAAGCAGAGTGAGAATGCAGAAGCCTCATCACTACCTTAAAGAGATTTTATGTTCACGTTGGAAAACTGCTCTAAAGTGGTCCTCTGATATCCCACTGTGGAAGTAAATGAAGGCCAACCAAATGAGAACAAGCACAGGCTATTTATTAAGAGCATGCTGTAGCAAGGATGTCAGCCACTACCATTTGCATTTTGGCAGAGACTCAAAGGCAGGCAGAGTAGTGGGAAAGCTTTATAGTGGAGAAAAAGGAAGGCTTCCTGTCTGCCCTGATAGGAGACAGCTGATAGGGAGAAACTGTAAGCATGCAAATTAGAGGTGGGGCATCTTGTGTGATTGTTTAGGTGGGCATCTTTGGCTTTCTCTAGTTGGTCCAAAGTTAGAAGCAGGGACAAAAATAAGGAGGCTGTCAGTTATTAATTAATTTCTGGCAATTTGGGGCCAGTTGCTGAGGACATTGCTTGGTTTCCAGTATTGTTAAGGTAGAGATAGTAGCATGACTTCCTGCAACTCTGGCTTTATAGCAGGCTGGCTTCCTGGGTTGGTTACTGTAGAAAAGAGATTGGTTTCCTGAGCTGGTTGCAGGTTAGAGCTCTATTTGCATATATGCTCTGGCCATTGGGCATTTGCATATTCAGTCTCTCAGTATTTTTGCAGCAGAATGTGCAAAAGCCTTCTTTACATTTTGACAAGATATTAATGCTGATCTCTCAATAAACTTAAATATGTAAGCTGACAATTACATATGCCCACAGTATACATCAGAATGTAGGAAAAATGTAGAGTTCAGGAATTGTCAAAATTATTTGCAAAAGATCTCCAATTATAGCATTTATATCTTCCTTCATACTTTCTCCAATGCAGAATCAACCACCCAAGCCATCATTTCCTGCCCAGATGTCAGTTAAGTGACGGGATAATTAGTGACAACTACCCAACTTTTGTATGAGAAAATATTTGTAAATTAGCACTTTATAAAATAGTTACCTAAGAAGTGGTTATGTGTGTCACTCATGTGCAGCCAAGCCTACAAGAGCCTTGGGTTGCTCTCTAGTGGGTATGATAATCTTTCTGGCATGAAAATCTAAGCACCCTTATTGTTAAGGTGTCTTAACAATAGTGCAAGTGAAGGTGAATAGCCCCATGAACTTCCTGCCTCAAAGTAAAAGAATATTTCCCCAATTCCTTTACAGTGTGTGAAAGAGGTGAAAGAGAAATTTATCTTCTCCCCAGGATCAGAAACTACTAATCCCATCCCTTACTTTATACAGCCTTTATCTCAGGATTTGGCTTTTAAGTGCTTGACCAAATGCAGTTGCCAGCTCACTCAGTAAGTGCCTTTATAAACACATTTGGCTGCTTATCTTTAGAACATCCTTAATCCCAGCAGGAAGGCTTTTAAATTTATTCCCAGAGCAGTTGCCCTCTATTTCTCTTCTCTTGACTGCTGCCATCCCCATTCCCACCCTCTCTGCCTCATCAGCTCATCACAGAAACTGAAGGCACAAGCAGCTTGCTCTGGGCTACAAGTCCTAGCTGGAGTTCCCTCTGCAGTGAGAACACCATTATCCACCAAATGACATGGGTTACACTCAAACTGTGGACTAGAACGTAATGAATTCAAAGAAGATTTAACATGAACGTACACAACCAAATGTAAACATAACTCAAACGTGAGTTATCTGGGTGAAAGAACTATGGAGTCACCTAAGCATAACTGTTCAAAATTGACGCAAAGTCCTACCCTAAATCTGGCAGTGATGCACATGACTAAACTATTGCCTGTTATTTCTCAGACTTTGTGTTTTTTGAGTTTGCGGTTTGGGAGGACTTGGAAGAAAACTGCTCAACTTTTGGAGTATTTTTAGATTCTTCTTGCAGCCTTCAGTGAGTTATTTCAAATGAGTTAAGATTCTATCAAAGCTAGTCTGTTAGAAAGGAAATAGCAAGATGAATATTCTACCCATGGCAAATAACTCAAGACCACACAAGTCAATCAGGCATCTGCCAAAATGCAAATGCTCCAATTTCAAATCTACATGAAAGTTATGGAATGGAAATAGACAGTGACTGAGGAGCTAGAGGAAAGGTGGAAGCTGATTCCTCTGATCCTTCCTGAGGAGGATAATTATTCCTGCT
>NW_006772693.1:1617762-1659226 GCF_000442215.2 Lipotes vexillifer | reverse complement strand
CCTGCTGTATGAAATTGTTAGTAGTGGAGACCAGGTGCAATGGGTTGATCATCTATGGTTATCAGAATAGCCTACTTTTTCTCTGCAAAAGTCTAGAGAAATGCTATTAACATGTGCTTTAAGGAGACAGAGACAGAATCTTCAACACTCAAGTTTGAATTTAAAGTTACAAACTGATTTTGTTTCACACTTTTTTGTTTTACTTCCCAATGGTCATTTAGGATGAAATAAACAGTAAAATAACTGGTTTTTAAAAAGACTGTCTAATTTCCAAATACTGAATATTTTTCATGACCAGTTATTTTTTATTACATTCTGTTTTGGTAAGAGAATATATTCTATATGAACTCAGAGAATATATTCTATATGGCTCAGAATATGTATGTATTTGTGCACTGAGTTTAATTTAAAAAGAATAGTATTCCACAGTTATTGGTTGAAGGTATTTTGTTGGTTGTTTACTTAGCCAAAATAATTTTGAAGAAGCAGAAGAAGATTGGAGTACTTAATACTCCTTGCTTTTAAGACTTAGAAAGCTATGGTAATTAGAACATTCCCCCTCACACACACACACACAGAAAATTTGTGACAAACAAAAATATCTCCAGACATTACCAATTGTCTCATGGGGTGCAAAATTGACTCTGGTTTAGAACTACTAATCCAGCTACACCAGCTTTTTGTTTTCTTTTTTAGAACCTACAGGCTGCATCTTTTACCATAATTTTATTTTTCAACTTTCACTAAATTTATTTTTTAAACTTTCAGTACCCTTATGTTTTAGACAGGTACCATTTTTTTAAATTTAATTTTGTTTTAATACAGCAGGTTCTTATTTAGTTATCTATTTTATACATATTAGTGTATACATGTCAATCCCAATCTCCCAGTTCATCCCACCACTCCCTGGCCCACTCTCCCCCCCTTGGTGTCCATACGTTTGTTCTCTACTTCTGTGTCTCTATTTCTGCCCTGCAAACCAGGTAATCTGTACCATTTTTCTAGATTCCACATATATGCATTAATATACGGTATTTGTTTTTCTCTTTCTGACTTACTTCACTCTGTATGACAATCTCTAGGTCCATCCACGTCTCTACAAATGACCCAATTTTGTTCCTTTTTATGGCTGAGTAATATTCCATTGTATATATGTACCACATCTTTATCCATCTGTCTGTCGATAAGCATTTATAGACATGTACCATTTTATTTTTAATTTTATCTAAATATATCTGTCCAAATACTGATTTTTGTCTCTTACTAATGACATTTTTCAAACTTATCATCTTTTTCTACATTAATTTCTTTAGTATTCTTTCTTTCCTTTTTGAATTGGCTTAATCAATTTTTAAAATCCCTTTATTCCTTCCACTGGTTTTTATGATATACATTGCATTTTAACATGCATACTTCTTAACAAACTTGATTTACCAATGTTTAAAATTAATTCATATCTCTATTCTCTTCTCAAGGAATATAAGCAAAGATTTCAAGACATTTAGCTCATTTTGCTCTCTCTTTCCCATTTTACTTTTGTTGTTTGGATTTTAATACTTACTGCAGTAAGTAGAATAATGCCTCCCCCTGCAATGTCCAAATATGTTCACACAGTAATTCCTAGAACCTATGAATATGTTACCTTACATGGCAAAAAGGACCTTGCAGATGTGATTAAAAATGTACCACAAGGGTCCTTATGAGTGAAAGAGCAAGGTAGGAGAGTGAGACAAGTAGGTGTCGATTGAACAAGAGGTCAGAGTGATGAGATTTTGGGAGGGAAGGCAGGAACCAAGAAGCATAGGCAGTCTCTTTAAGAATCTTCTTCTGGAACCTCCAGAAGAAATGCAGCCCTACTGATACCTGGAGTTTAGCCCAATGATACCTAATTCATATTTTTGAACTCCAGAACTATAATAAATTTGTGTTCTTTTAAGCTACTGAGTTTGTAGTAATTTGTTACACAGTAAGCACAAATAGGAAATAAACCACATTTTGTTATACCAATTCCATTCCCATCCCAGCACTCATTATTATTATTTCAGTCAATTTTCATTTAGTGTTCTTGCTTACTGACTTATTCGCCATTGCTTCTTTCATCACACTACAGTCTTTGGGGTCCAACTTCATTTGTCATAAAGAATATCTTCATGTAGCTCATTGAGGGAAGGTCTTTGTGTGGTGCATTCTGTATATCTTTTTGTGAAACTATATTTATCATGCCTTAATCTTCAAAGGAGCAATTATTTGGGTAGAGAATTCTATTTCTCAGGGCACTACCAAGATATTATTCCACTGTCATCTTGCCTTTATTGTGGCTTTGGGGAGACAATTAGCCATAGCATAGCTTTTACTTTTGTTCTCCCTAAATTGCTTCCTTTTACCTTTTTAGTTAATTATCTATTCATCTATTTTCTTTTATAGTTAATTAGCTACTAAGGAAGCTAATTAACTATAAAAATCATTTTCTTACATACTTTTTTTTTTTTAAAGCAGGTTACTTTTGGGGTAGAATCACTTGTACTCATTTTTAAATTCTACTGTCTTCAGGGCCTCAGGCACAAGTTTTTTTTTTTTTTTTTTTTCCTTTTTGGGCATTTCCCTCTAATTTATTCTTAGCTATACTGCATTTGCTGTCGTTCTACGTTCAGGTCCTGTGCCTCAAAAACTAACAGTACCTCCTCAAATAAAGAAAATCCCCTTGAGGCTTCCCTGGTGGCTCAGTGGTTGAGAGTCAGCCTGCTGATGCAGGGGACACGGGTTCGTGCCCCGGTCCGGGAAGATCCCACATGCCATGGAGCGGCTGGGCCCATGAGCCATGGCCGCTGAGCCTGCGCGTCCGGAGCCTGTGCTCCGCAACAGGAGAGGCCACAACAGTGAGGGGCCCGCGCACCTCTTTGGTTCTTCAGTTACTTCTTCCTCCCCTTATCTCTCTTTGTCCTTTCTTGGTGCTTGGTGCTTCTTAGCAGTTCCAGCTACATGACCACTGCTTTTACGCTTGCTTCCCGACATCCTGGGCTTGAAATAAAGATACTGTACTACTGTACTCTATACAGTACTGTGTAGTAAAGCACACAAAAGCACAACCACTTGTAGAGGATGCACACACGTGACTATGTACACCAGAACTAACACGTGAACTAACTTACGTGATTGGACATGCAAACGCACGTTCGCATCTTTGAAAGTTCTCAACTTGAAGCTTAGTATGTAGGGGACTTACTGTAATACTCTAGACAAAATATACATGTATTTTAATTCTTCACATTTATTTATAGAAACAAATAGGGAATAAACTAAGTTTCACCAGACTAGATGACCTGCAATAAGTAAGTTAAGAACCTCCCTGGAAATAAACAATTGCAGAGACATGAATTTTAGCTTCTTTGGTGCAGGGTATTTATGTTTTTCTATAAATATTCTTGAGATATTTTTTCTGGCATGCAGATGGAAACAATCTGATGGCAAGGGTGGAAGGGAGCGTCCTTGTTTTTAAGATTTGTTCGATAGAACTGGAACAGTACTCAGTCTAAAGCTCATTTTTCTCTAAGACTGAGACTTTTTTTTCTGAGACTGTGCACTCTGAAAAATGGCCCATTTCCAGTCTGTCTGTGGAAACAAACTTTATTCTCAGCCCTCAGTGAACACTAGGCATGTTACCTCTAAACCTTTGAGATTGACCTTTCCCCATCCTTGAGTAGTTTTCTCACATGCACATGCTGATCAGTACTCAACTGAATTGTCCAGGGGAACCTTCTGCACATCTCCACAGCACTCTCCTTCCCAGTACTCTGTCTTGTGAACTGTAGCTGCTTTAGTCTCCCTAGACTCTCAACTCTGTCTCTTCAATTCAGTGAGTCCACCAGGCTCTGTCTGATTTCTCCCTTCTTGTGTCACTGGCTAAAATTTTCTCGAAGCTATAAGCTATAGTATCATAGGAATCACTTCATTAGTTTTATTGTTGTTGTTGTTCTACTCATTTGTTTTAGGTAGAAGGTTAAATTCAGTCCCTATTATAGATACTTCGTTTTAGCTGGGAGGTCCACTTTTAATAAATATCAAAACACTTTACTTGATAAAACACTTTATCTTTATATGTAAAATATGTTTGTAAAATAATCTTTGTACTTTTATCTATAATGTATAAATCTAATAATACGTGTTGCTTTATTCCTTTCTTGTATTTTAAATACTTTCTTTGAATGTTAAAGTTTTGAGCAAAATTTTTTGCCATTTAAAATGAGAAAAGTATATGAGGAAAACATTATTTAATAACTGCAATTATATTTTATGCATGATCTCCTCTGTATAAATAGTCATATAATTTACTGACAAAAATGTAGAGATAATAGGAGGAGAAAAAATGTTAAAAATAATTCAACAAAACTGTATTCTATAAGGTAATAGCATTAACTCATAAGACTATCAACCTGGCACTCTAATGGTTAAATATAGTTGTCATTGGCATAAATAAAAATTATCTTTCTTTAACAAAACACAAATGCAGAGCCAGAGCCCACAGGATTTATCTCCTTCCTGTTTTTTAGGATCTAAATTCCAGCATGATCAATTCTTAGAACCATAATATTTTGGTTTTCAAAATGGCTCTTAAGCATGTAAACTCCAATTTAAAGATTACATTTTAAGTCTTTGTCAGTTAACATTTAACAGTGATTATAAGGCTTTACAGCAATGGAACACCAGTTACCAAAGGGTCAGGAATTAGCTGTAAACCAAAGCCACTAAAGGGAGTGTAGGGCAATGGTAACACAGTAACTTATAAAATTAGTCTCGTCTATCTCCTAATTAACTAGTGTGCTATAGAACTATTTTAACTTTTATCACATAAGCATTATTCACCTTGACACTTTAAAGTTCAAGGCTATTTTAGCCTCAGTACCTCTGTACAAAGGACATTTATCATCAAACTTTACTATAAGAAGAAAATGATCTGCTAATTTTCTGCCACCTGCCTTTAAGAGGTTTCAGCTATCAGAGAGATATTTGTTTTAGATAGGTTCTAACAAGCAGTATATTATCCACTGCAATACATTTGCTGTCCCCACCCAAATATTTCTTCTGCAGACAGTAACAGTGAAAGTCCTTATCTCAATAGAAGCGTGTCCTTCTAACATAGGCAGAAATTAAAGTCAAATTAAATGAGGGGAAAAAAGTATATAATTACAAACACAATATAATTCGAAGCATAAACTTAGAGTAGAAAGTTAGCTTCTTTCCAATTCTGCCTAGGTTAGCTTTCCAATTCTCCAGTAGAGCATATAATTTCTGGACACATTTTATCAGTTGATTAAAACAAGAATTCTATTCTTTCTTGCAGTATATGATCAAGTGAGATCTCCACTAAAATTACATTTCTGTGATATCAATCAGAACAAATGTTATTTTGTTTTGGATTCAGGTATTATTTATTTCCTCCACTTTAATATTGCTTTTATGCTTTGTAGTAATAAAATATCACATTTTATCAAAAAAGAAAAATTTTAGGTGCCTTAAAAATGTGCTTTTTAATTTTTTAAGTTAACATGTCCTGTTTTATTTTCTGCATGATATGTTTTTCCCTACTCAGAATCTCTGAAGAATTATCTTAATGTGATGGGTGAAATGAGAAATCATCAATGCATACAAAACATAGTTATAATTTAAAACTTCAAAAGAACCTCAATATTTCTTTTAATTTAAGGATCCGTGAACTGATATCATAACATGTTAATGTTGAACTCTAAATAACATTACTTGAAATAAAAAAGGGCTGGAGAGTGGATTAAATAAGTAGGGTATGTTGTGGAAAAGAAAAAGCTTGTGATAACTGCTCTCTTTCCCCTGATTCTCCACCCCAGGCAACTCCACCACTACAATCAAAACTTTTTAGGCATGGATCTCAAAGTGCAGCCCATAACCAAGAATCCGGCACTAGTTTTTTGCTCCTTTCTCAGTAACCTCCACTACACTCCATGTTCACTAAGGGTACAAATATGCAGCAAGAGTCTTTTGGTGAATATTAATGTGAAAATGCACTTAATGAGTATGATTTTCTAAATTATAAATTATAAGCAATAATAAAAACATGTGTGATAGCTAGCTAGCTAGATATACATATTTTACAGTCAATTTGTTATTCTTATGTAGCAAATAGGTTATATTCTATAAGCTATTATGACATAGAACTCCTAGCTACAGGTGACAGAAGGACTAGTAAGATAATATTTATAAAGTCTAAGTACTGCCTTCACATCTCATGGAGGATCTCCTCAATCGTAAGATGTTAAATTACTCATTTCACAGAAAAATTTTCCTCTAAACAACCATTTATTACCTAATCCTTTCTAAAATAAATATTTTACAAATTTGGAATGTCTAAATAGCAATCTAAAAATACCATCATTACTTTAAGGTGCATCGAAAATTAACTGAAGAGATTGGCATCACTTCAATCTGATATTCACACTCTGCCTAAATAGTATTGTCTTCTGGATAGCATTATGTATTTATATAATCCAAATATCATATGTATACTAATTTCACCCACATCACACCATGAGCTCTGAGACTGCTAATGAGGCCTGATGTACACCTGATTCACATATCCTACTTGGATATTACTTTGATTTGAAATTAGCTTGGTCATTTAAAATTCTTTCAAATGAGAATTTATTGAATGAAGTGATGATGAATATAGGCTCTGGAGTCAGACTGCCTGGATTCAAAGCCACGGTGTATCCCTTCTATGTGACCTCTACCAAGCTTCTTAACCTCTCTAACTCAGTTTCCTCATCTATAAAATAGTTCTAATAATAACAATAACATCTTTATTCTTAGTTTCTGTGAAGAGTAATTGGGATGATGTTGATAAAGCTCTTTGAATTGTATCTGCCTACGTTTTAGCTACTTATTTTATTTACTGATAGCACGTTCCCAATATAAATGTCATGGCCATTCATCTCTACAACCAATGAATCACCAAGTCTTGTCAATTATGCCTCTATCATCCTTCTTCAATATATTCTACTCTTTTTATTTCCTTTGGGAGTGCTTTAGTTCAGTTTTTTTATGATCTCTTCTCTAGAGAGCTGCAATAAATTGTCAACAGAGCTGCCAGTTTTCTAACAGCTAATCTCTCAATGTATCATTAACACTTTCATCAGATTTATCCACTGGCTCCCCATTGCTAACAAAAAAGAATAGCATTCAACGCCACCATTACATGATTCTAAATTATTTTATATAACAATTTACTCTTTTGTATATTTAAAGGTTTAGGGCTTTTCCTGAGCCTCCCACAAGTTTTTGCACATTTTCTTCTTATATTCTTTCTTCAGAATAACCTCTCCAACTTTTTAAACTTGAAAAAAAAATTTTAGGGTCCAGCATATTTGCCATTAACTCAGTAGAGACTTTCCTGCTCCCTACATTAGGCACTACACATTGCCACATTCTAAGTCACACAATTATGTCACTTACTATAGTGCTGGTTTTGTCCTTAATTGACTATATATAGCTTGCTCTGGATAGAGCATAAAATACCTCAAAAGCAACGTCTTTGTTTTTATCTTTGCTTCCACCACAGCTTTTTTGCACATGATGGATATGGAATTTTCCCTATCTTTAGCTCTGATTTGTGATTCATTACAAGAGAAGCCAAGATACATACTGAAGTGACATTTTAAGAGTCATATAAAAGTATATTTTCTGAGTCTTTGAATAATAAAGTACCCTTTTATTAATATTTGGATAAAACTTTTCCTCTTCGTGTCCATTTTTCTTTTGCTTCATTCTTATCTGAGTGTTAGTGATGCTGAGAATCTGGAGGCCAGCTTAATATTTTTACTTCTTAAGTGAGTTTTTTTTTTTCTAATTTTTGTTTTATGTTTTAGTTTTAAAATGTCATCCAAAAATTGTATAATACTTTTTCCATCCATTTAATAATCAGATAAGGAAAGACAGAATTTGAATTGTTATGAATCTCTTTTAATCTTCCTTGCACCCCAGAGAAGCCTTTTCACTTTTCATACTCAAATTCGTTTCTTTTCTGCAGAAAGTTTTCTTTAACTACTTTTGAATTAATGTTTTCTTTTTTTTTTTTTTTGCGGTACACGGGCCTCTCACTGCTGTGGCCTCTCCCGTTGTGGAGCACAGGCTCCGGACGCGCAGGCTCCGGACGCGCAGGCTCAGCAGCCATGGCTCACGGGCCCAGCCGCTCCGCAGCATGTGGGATCTTCCCGGACCGTAGCACGAACCTGGGTCCCCTGCATCGGCAGGCGGACTCTCAATCAAGGCTTCCCCGGTGGTGGGGAAGCCTTGAATTAATGTTTTTATCCATGTTCCTGTTTCTTTCTCATGAATAACTAAGGTTTACTCTTCATTATCATTTCTCCACATTCC
Organism: Lipotes vexillifer; assembly: GCF_000442215.2. NCBI lineage: Eukaryota > Metazoa > Chordata > Mammalia > Artiodactyla > Lipotidae > Lipotes > Lipotes vexillifer. The sequence goes on along the minus strand of NW_006772693.1, from coordinate 1,650,826 downwards.
TCAGATAACGTACCATCATTACTTGCTCCCTCTGATCAGCATTCTAGGAATATTATTGAGATTTTTACTCCATAACACTGAATCAGTTTTTATCAATGTCACTTTTGCTCTTAACCTCTCCTGTAGAGACTTCAGTTTATGGGGTTCAGGACATGCTATGCCTGAATACAGCACCTTCATATACTGAATATTTTAAGCTGAAGGAGTTTGGGGAAATGGCAGGAGCAGGAAGATCACTCTGACCTCCTACCCCCTAGCCCTTCTTCTCTGAAACAGGGCATAAAATCCTCATGTGAGAGGTGCCCTCCATCTACCCAAAGGACAAAAGCATCCTTATCTCCTAAAACAAAGGGACACCAAGAAGAATCCCAACAAACAGGCCTTGCTAAGTTCCCCCAGGTCATTACAATTACCTCACACTCCTTAACTTATCATATTTCTCCACAACTGCCCACTCTTGATCAACTCTGGCATGAAAATATACAAGTCTCTTTCTTTGGGTCTTTATTTCTTTATGAAGCCTCCAATGTCATGTAAAACTGACATTAAATAAATTTGAATACTTTTCTCTTGTTAATCTGTCTTTGTCAGTTTAATTTTCACACCCAACCAGGGACCCTAAGAGGGTTGAGAACTTTTCTCTCCCCTACACTACAGTTACCACTAAAGATTCTTTGCAATTCTTTTCTATTTCACTCCATCCTTTTAAAAAATCTTAGCTTCTTATTTTTACTATTTATTCTTCTTTTCTTATTCCATCATCTTGTCTGTTTGTGTTACATACATACACATTTTCTTATATTCTAATGTTAGGGTGACCATACGTATCGGTTTGCCCAGTACAGTTTTGGTTTCTGGATGTTGTCCGGTGTAATTACTGATAAGGACCCTTTTGCTTCTCAAAAGTGTCACTTGATGTAATAAATTATATGGTTGTGCCACAAATGTCAGACATGTCTTCTAAAAGGTTTTCTTTTTTCATCTTTTGACATGTGTCAACAATTTTCTGTTTTTCTGAATATTAATTGAGTTGGTGTTTTCTTTCCCACTGTTCCTTTTTTGTTCTTCAGTATTGTTTGAAGGATCAACCTGTCCTAATGTTTACTCATTCATGAGTGACAAAAGATCTATAGAGAGTATTTGTGCACAGAATGTGTATTTGACCTTAGCTTCATTCATAGAATTCATTATCTCCCTGTTATTTTAACTATTTCTATACCTGTTTGACATAAATTGTTACAGTGACTGTCCTAAGTTCCAGAAGTGTAAGTACATTCTCTAATGGTTTTTGTCAAAATATGCTTCTACCTTTGTGCAACTGTGAAATGTATTCTTTCTGGAAAATACCAAGAATGATTTCTGTTTCATTGGGAGGGATTCTATCAACTCACCTTAGACAAATTTTATAGAGAAATATGTTACACACACACACACACACACACACACACACACACACACACACACTCATGCTCCCATATTTAGAAGCAGATCCTCCTTCTTGCTGGCTATTCCTGTGGATTATGGATATGAGTTGTCTTCAACTGATCTCATGACTTAACTACACATTTTAAGGATTTAAGAAAATGATCAAAATAGTAAAATAACCATTGGTAAAGGCAGGAAAGATGCCTCCAAGACTTTTCTAATGCCTGACAGCCTCAAACATTTTTTTATTATCTGCTTCAATGTAATAAAATGCTCAATAATTTTTAAATCTCTCTGAGACTTTTCCTTCGCAATAATAAGGAGGAAGCATTCAAAGATAACAAAGAGAAAGGATGAGCACAATAAAATGTACCTAAAGTACATGTATGGACTAAGAATCTTCCTCAACAAAGGAAAACTTCATCTATGTCATTATATTCTTCAGGGTTTTCCTCCCAAATCATCTCTGGTATCTAGTCCATAGCTATTCAGTATTTCTAAGTTGATTGCTCACATCTATCAATCGGTCTTTAAGCACCCATGTCTCCTTCCTCTTCCTTGTATCTCAGGAAACAAATGATCAGCATCAGTTCCAGGCACCCCAGGGGTCCACACAGGCTAGAGGCCAGCCCTACCTACTAGCATACTCACAGTAGTCAGCCCTGCCACACAGGAAAGGCCCACTGAGCCCACAAAAGGGGCACACCTAAAGCATATAGCTCTGGTGACACGGGGTGGGGTGTATTGCTGGGCCTCTCTTACGGCATCCCTTACATAAGGTTATTTCTCCAAGATCAGGAAATGTAACCAAACTACCTAATATATAGAAATAAACACATAGAACTAGGCAAAGTGAGGAGATGAAGGGACAAGACAAAAGCCCAGAAGAAAAACTAAGCGAGGAGGAGATAAGCAGTCTACCCAATAGAGTTCAAGGTAATGACTCTAAGGATGTTCAACAAACTCAGCAAAGAAATGGATGAACATGGTGAGAAGTTTAACAAAGAGTTAGAAATGTAAAGAAGAAGCAAACAGAGCTGAAGAATACAATAACTGAAATGAAAAATTAACTCAAAGGAAGGAAGAGATCAATGAACTGGAAGACAGAGTAGTGGAAATCACACAAGCTAAACAAAAAAGAGAAAAAAGAACTTAAAAATTGTGAATACTTTAAGATATCTCTGAAACAACATCAGGTGTACCAACATTCACATTATAGGAGTCCCAGAAGGAGAAGACAGAGAGAAAGGGGCAGAGAATTTATTTGAAGAAATAATAGCTGAAAACTTTCCTAACCTGGAAAGGGGAACAGACATCCAGATCCAGGAAGCACAGAAAGTTCCAAACAAAATGAACCCAAAGAGGTTCACACCAAGATATTGTAATTAAAATGGCAAAAATTAAGATAAAGAATCTTAGAAGAAGCAAGTGAAAACAACTACTTATGTATGAAGGAACTCGCAAAAGATTACAAGCTGACTTTTCAGCTGAAACTTTGCAGGCTAAAAGGGAGTGGTACAATATACTCAAAATGATTAAAAACAACAACAACAACAACAAAAAAAAAAAACCCCATATAACCAAGAGTATGTTACTCAGCAAGGCCATGATTCACATTTGAAGAACAGATATAGAGTTTTACAGAGAAGTAAAAGCCAAAAGAGCTCAGTACCACTAAACCAGCTTTACAAATAATGTTAAAGGGACTTCTCTAAGCAGAAACCAAAAGTCTACAGCAAGAAATATGAAAATTATGAAAGGAAAAATTTCACTGGTAAAGGCAAACATACAGTAAAGGTAGTTGATCAACCATTTATAAAGCTAGCAAGAAGGTTAAAAGACAGAAGTAGTAAAATCATCTATATCTGCAATAAATAGTTAAAGGACACACAAAACAAAAAGATGTAAAATGTGATGTCAAAAACATTAAACATGGGGAAGAGGGTAGTAAAAATACAGGTTTGTTAGAATGTGCTTGAACTTGAGATCAACTTACAATAGTCATAAATATATGTAGTTACACATGCTTATGTATAAACATCAGGGTAACCACAAACCAAAAGCCATGAGCTATATACACAAAAAAGAGAAAGGAATCCAAACATAAAGCTAAAGATGGTCATCAAATCACAAAGGAACAGAGCAAAAACGAAGAAACAAACAAAAAAGAACTACGAAAACAATCCCAAAACAATTAACAAAATGGTAATAAGTACATACATATGAATAATTACTTTAAATATAAATAGACTAAATGCTTCAATTAAAAGACATAGTGTTGCTGAATGGATACAAAAACAAGACTCAAACATATGCTGCCTACAAGAAGTTCACTTCAAATCTAAAGACACACACAGACTTAAAGTGAGATGACAGAAAAAGTTATTCCACCCACGCACCTATAGTCACCTAATCTATGACAAAGGAGGCAAGAATATACAATGGGAAAAAGACAGTCCCTTCAATACGTGGTGCTGGGAAAACTGGACAGCTACATGTAAAAGAATGAAATTAGAACAGTCCCTAACACCATACACACAAATAAATCCAAAATGAATTAAAGACCTAAATGTAAGGCCAGACACTATAAAACTCTTAGAGGAAAACCTAGGCAGAACGCTCTTTGACATAAATCACAGCAAGATTTTTTTTGACCCACCTCCTAACGAAAATAAAAACAAAAATAAGCAAATGGGACCTAATTAAACTTAAAAGCTTTTTCACAGTAAAGGAAACCATAAACAAGGTAAAAAAGACAACCCTCAGAATGGGAGAAAATATTTTCAAATGAAGCAACTGACAAAGGATTAATCTCCAAAATATGCAATAAGTCCAGTTTATTTATTTTGGCTTTTATTTCCTTTACTTAGGAGATGGATCCAAAAAATATTGCTGTGATGTATGTCAGAGTGTTCTGACACAACATTATAGACTAGAAATCAACTTCAAGAAAAAAGAAACTGCAAAAAAACACAAACACATGGAGATTAAACAATATCATACAATGCTACTACACAATGCAATATTAGCAATACAAAAGAATGAAATCTTGCCATTTGAGACAACATGGATGGACCTGGAGGATATTATGCTAGGTGAAATAAGTCAGACAAAGACAAATACCATATGATTTCACTTATATGTGGAATCTAAAAACAAATCAAAACAATGAACAAACAAAACAAAACAGAAACAGACTCATAGATACATAGAACAACGGCAGTTGTCAGAGGGAAGAGAGGTGGGGGAATGAGTGAAAAGGTGAAGGAGATTAAGGATATAAACTTCCAGTTATAAAATAAATAAGTCATGGAGATATAATATACAGCATAGAGAATATAGTCAATAATATTGTAATAACTTTGGTGACAGATGGTTACTGGACTTACTGTGGTGATCATTTTGTAATGTATAAAATATCAAATCACCTGAAACTAATATAACATTGCAAGTCAATTATACTTTAATTTAAAAAAACTAATATACTATTGAATATCATCAATATGCAGACTTGTCCACCTACCCTCAGGAAATGCTAGAGGAAGGCAAGATTCTAAAGAGTGGGCAAGCCCATTGAGGAAAGAGCACCCTGCATTCAGGCAGCTGCAAAGGAATAGGCAAAGAGGCAAAGAGAGAGCACAGAAGGTCTTGTTTTTCTCCCCAATTTTATCTACTGATAAGTGATTATACTTTCAGGTGGAGGAGAAACCCCAGGGTTCTGGGAAAATTTTATCCTAAGAAAAAAACATCAGGAGTGGAGAAGTTTTCTCCATTCAAATGTAATTTAATTTACATTTAAGTATGTATTTTGAGATTAAAAATTACTAATTAAATAATTTTATCAATATACATAGATTATAAATTTATTTATCTGAAAAGTAAAGTTTGAATTTCCTATTATCATTTATGCAGTATATTTAATAAAACATAATATTAAGAAAAAACAGAAAAACTTAAAACTAAGAGAAATTATATCATTATATATGTAATGGGAATGTTATTTTTCCCAGATTGTCAATTTGAATTTTTAGAACTTGATATTTATATTTATTGAAATATTATGGAAAGAAGCTTTATTAAACATTTACTACACTTACCACCATTCAAAATTTCAAATTTTATGTCAATTCTAAATGAGTGTATATTATTCATATCAAAAGTTACAAAAGGATCTAATTAATTTTACAATTAACCTTAATAACACAAAGAAAAATCTGTGACCATCATTAAATTTGTTTATTATTTAGTTTCACATTAGAATTTCTTTTAGTTAATAAGGCTTTCAGTCCCAAATGTTGATGATATAAAATAGCAATTAATTAGTACATGCCAATGAAATGCATTGACATAAAGCCACAACTCATAACTTACGCTTTCTCTACAAGGTTCTATTTTATGTCCAATACATAAAGAAGTATTTTATTATTATTTTCAAGTAAACATGATATATACTATAATTAAATATTAAACAATTTGTTGTAAATATCTTTCTTCAGAAAAAAATCATAAAAATTATTTATTTTTCTTGTTTGCTTTATTTTTTTGAAAAGTGAGAGATAAGATTAGGGGAAACCCAGACATAGTAGTATAAGTTCATTTACTAGTTTAAATAAAATGTTAACAGTTCTTTTTTAGTGACCACCACTACCAATGCCATGTAAGAAAAATACGAGAGAATGATGTATTTAAAATAAGAGTGATTTTATCACCATCACTGATCATTTATTGAGAATATTTCATGTAAAAGATCAGTATAGATATGTGCTGTTCAATATGGCAGCCATTAGCCCACGTGGATATTTAAATTTGAATTAATAATAATTAAGTAAGATTTAAAAATCAGTTTGTCATTTGTACTAGTCACAATTCAAATACTCAATGGCCGCCTGTGGTTACTAGCTACCATATTTGGTATAGAATATTTCCATCATTGCTGAAAATTCTATTGAACTAAAAGCTGAAGATTCACAACATGTACGACAAAGTACTTGCACTCAAGGATCTTGAAACAGAGTTTCAAATAAATGCTGTAGATAATATAAGGTAATCTGCCATGTCATTATGAACTGAAATAACAGCATGGAAGCATCAGCAATATGTGGGATTAAAGAGTGATAAAATCTTATCCTTGTTTTACCTATCTGGGAGAAATCTTCCCCATCTCTTTTTCTGGCCCTTAGTTACTCCTCTCCTCTCTTTGGTCCTCAGGATCCTTAACATAATAACTTCAGTTATTGAAGGATTAAAAGAAGGAAGGAAGAGGGAAGAAACAAGAAAGAGAGAAAGGGAGGAAGGGCTGAAGGGCTGAGAAAGAACTTCATGCAAATTTAGCTTTTGTGCTAGCCTCTATAGACCTTCTACAAAACAGAGCAGCGCTGACATTAACTACCTGTTGAAACAGGAAGAGAGAAAAGTGCAGGAGACCAAGCAAATAAATATCTCAGTAAAGACTTATTCTACAAGGAAAAACAAAAGATGCTTCTTTATTGTACTTATTCCCCTCCTTGGTTTCCAATGCCTTCTTAGAGTGAAGAAATTTTCCTAGAAATATTGACAATGGTAACATTTGTGTTATTCTTAGTAATCTCTTCATGAAAATAATGAAAAAGTCATAGGAACATCAACAATGAATTAATGTAAATGCAAATCACCATAAACTAGGCAGGCGTGCAAGTGGAAGATCTTCCAACATTTTCCTCTTACTGCTATGGAGGAAAGAGCAATTGCAAACACATCTCTAGTATTTAGTCTAAATTTTAACATGATTAAGAGATTTCATGCATTGTGACCCAAAGAGAAGGCAATCAGGAAAATAATTTTGCATGCTGTATATAAATGAATACCACCACATTAATACTAGTAAAGATACAAGCTGCAATTACTTTTTCTTTTTCCAACTCTCAAGCATTTAGCGTTTCTATCGTAATAAAATAGACAATTTCTGAAGAAAACAAAGTGACATAATGCTTCTGAAAATTCTCCTTTAGTATAAAAAACTTGTCCTCATTTATACTCTTAAAAGGTAAAATTTACATGATCATTTAAGAAGAAAGTGTTAAAATCTATTTGGAGTTGGTAAAATGATATGCAAACGAAGAAATATATTAGTACAATTGTGGTGAGGTCCATAATGGAGAATAGGCAGCAATTCAATAACACATAAAGATCTCAAGTGTGAATGTCCTAAAATCAATGCAGAAAATAGATAAATGCTTGGGATAAAGATTAAAGAATATAAAATCAAACCCTGATAGATTTAGTCAAATAATAAATGAAAGGAAGCACAATAACTTGCTTCAATGGTGAAAAACTACAGAATATATTCTTCAGCAAAAATAGACACTAATGGCAATAACCGTTTATTTTATTTCTTTCTTTAAACATCTTTATTTGAGTATAATTGCTTTACAATGGTGTACTAGTATCTGCTTTATAACAAAGTGAATCACCTATACATATACGTGTATCTCCATATCCCCTCCCTCTTGTGTCTCCTTCCCACCCTCTCTCTCTCACCCCTCTGGGTGGTCACAAAGCACCGAGCTGATCTCCCTGTGCTATGCAGCTGCTTCCCACTACCTATCTATTTTACGTTTGGTAGTGTATATTTGTCCATGCCACTCTCTCACTTCGTCCCAGCTTACCCTTCCCCCTCCCCATGTTTTTACATGCCTATGCTTTTGTGTTTTTCTCAGCCACTTAAGACAGAGGAATAAGTAATTGTATTCTGTGGCATAATGGACATTAAATGATAAGGTTTAGTGTGGTAGAATTGACTTTAGAAAAGTAAAAATGAAAATGCATTGTTTGTTGAAGGAAAAAGTGATTAAATTCATTTACGAGATAAAGAGAACATGTCATAACTATTTTATACCTCCTAGAAAACTTTTGAAAAAGACTTTAATTTCACTCTTGAAATAGCTGAACAAGATAAAAGAAAGACATAGTGGGAAGGGATGATCTTGCATCTTCTTAAGTAACTATGACATATGAAAAGACTTTTCGGATTGTTTGGCTCATTCCAGTGACAAAGAACAAAAATATGTGGCAGTTTTCTAAGCCAATTGTGGGTTATTATGAGGACAAACAAAAATGTAAGGAAGAATAGCAAAGTATTCTGGAAGAGGATCAGCCTGAACTCCCAGTGAAGTGGATAGTTTTTCAAGACACATAACAAGTGATCTTACTGTCCTCTCTTCATAGCAGCAACAGCAACAGGCATATTTTGTTCTTTATTCAAACTATTTGTCATGATGGCAAGCCGGACCTCTTTTCCTTTATTGATTTCTTCTGTTGTCATTACTAATAAACTCTAAGTAAGGTTTTTCTGCAAATTTCACAAGAGAATATATCCGATTGGTTGAAAATTCTTCATCCAGTATACAGTGATCTGTTTCTTAACCTGTGCACATCATTGGCCTCTGGCTAAGCCACAGATGACCTCCTTTTGATGGGTCATTGACTCAAACCTAAACAACTATAGTCAGGATAGTGAGTTCAATTTATGGCTTAGGAATGAAGACAGCTTGAAGAAGCTTTTGTTAAAAATAGGTAGTATCAAAAGGCATTAAGGAACTCAGTTTCTGGTGTATGACAAAAATGAGGACTGAGACAACCATAGGTATGAAAACTCAGGTAATTAATGTATTATGAGTCTAAATTTCCTCATCTGTTAAATGCGGATTCATCAAAATATTTTCTGAATCTCTACTGTGTACTAGGTACTCTTCTGGGCACTCGAAAAATAATTTTGTTCTCCAGTGAAAAATAGAGCCCTCATGGAACTTATATTCTGGTGTGGGAAATTATGGATGAAATAAATAAACAACACAGGAGGTTCAAAAGTGATTAAATGCTATGGGGAAAAATGACATATACATAGAGAGAGAACAGGATAAGAAGGATTAGGGATGCTTAGTGGGGGTGTTGCAAAGATTAATAGGATGATCATTTCAGTGAGAACGTGTACAGTTGAGCAAAGACTTTTGAAGGAAGTGAGGTATTGTGATTTTTTAAAATATTGATTTTTTCAAAAGTTAATGATGATTTTGGAAAGATGCTTCTACTGCACTGGTATTCTAAACATAAAACAATCTAGATTACTACTTATTCTCCGAATACCCTTAGACGATACAGCCTCCATTCATTCACACATTCTTTTCTCTCTACTATGAGTAATTCCTACCCAGCAATGGTAAAGTATCAAAAATATTATTTTCTTGACTAGGTCCACATCAAGTGCTATCTGCTTTCATGAAGTCTTTCCTGACACCCAATGTACACATCCCTTTTTAAATTATTGACCCAACCGTCTAATCATTGCTTCCACCTACAACAGTGATGAAATTCTTGCTATGTGCCTAGTGAGTGTTATTTCTCAAGGTGACAAACATGAGTAAAAAGAATACTTAAGCTCAAGTCGTCTAAAGTCTAGTTACTATCTCCTTTGACGCTGTCTTACAGTATTTCCAATATTTCATTTCACACTTTCATTATTTGTGTTATTCATATTTAGTTGTTAGATCATGGGCTTTCATGAGACCAACCTGAACTTGCGTCCTAGTTCCCAACTTTTTCTTTAGTTCAAGTGCCAAGTTTTTATTATTGTTTTTAATTTTAAAAGTAAAATCCATAACTTCCTTAATCTACTAAGAAAGCAATACAGTAATATATAAACTTTAAAATGATATATAAAAAAGAGAAAGTTATGTATTTTCTCATTTGTGAATATTGATGTAAAAAACCTTAAAAATACTAGTAAATCAGTTCAAATTACAATAATAATTAATTCATTCCTAGGGCATATTACCCCAAGAACATGTGGATTATTGAGTTTTAAGGTATCATCTAATGTACTGCATTACACTAATGAATTAAAGAAACAAAAAAAACTTGTAATTTTATTGGCAGATGCAGGAAAATACTTGATAAATAAACAGCTAACATATATTAACGGGGAAGAAGAGGAGAAGGGTGCAGGGGTGGGAGCTGTTGATGAAGCTACCACAGCAAAAGTTCTCCCCCCTCCCCCTTTCCCCTCCTCTTAAGGCCCCTAGAAAGGCTGAAGCTGCCACCGCCTGCAGTCGGTGACCTCGGCACCCACCGGCAGATAGAGGGAGGAATCAACAGCTTGGAAATTCGGCCAAGTGATCTGGCAGGATGGGCATTTGCCCGACCTATTTTGTAGAACTGGATGGCATACGTGATTGAGGTGGTATTGAGGGTCTCTGAAGCCTATGAAAGGTAGAAACTCAACCATGATTTCTTTTTCAACTCTACAGCATTCCCTTTCTTGAAGTCTTCATTTTTACATTAGTCTCAGGCAGTTATACTTAAGCATGAACATTGACGACAAACTGGAAGGATTATTTAAATGTGGTAGCATAGTTGAAATGCAGTCTTCCAGGGCAATGGTTGTAATGGGTGGAGTGTCTGGCCAGTCTACCGTGTCTGGAGAGCTGCAGGAGTCAGTGCTTCAAGATTGGAGTATGCCTCACCAGGAGACACTTGCTGCAGATGAAGTGTTAACAAGAAAGTGAAATGAGACAACAGGATATGATATCAAATGATGAACTCATGGTCCATGAGGAGACAGTGAAAAATGATGAGGAGCGGATGAAAACACATGAAAGACTTCCTCAAGGACTACAGTATGCACTTAATGTCCCTATAAGTGTAAAGCAGGGAATTACTTTTACTGATGTATCTGAGCAACTGATGAGAGACAAAAAACAAATCAGAGAGCCAGGACTTACAGAAAAAGAAGAAATGGAAACAACGTTCTCCTGAAAAAACCCTTACAATAAGTGAAGATGGATCACTTGGTTGGAAACCCCCTAAATCTCATGTTTGTGAGCACTGCAATGCTGCCTTTAGAATCAACTATCACTTACAGAGATATGTCTTCATTCATACAGGTGAAAACCCATTTCAATGTGACATGCGTTTCATACAGAAGTACCTGCTACAGAGACATGAGAAGATTCATACTGGTGACAAACCATTTCGCTGTGATGAATGTGGTATGAGATTCATTCAAAAATATTATATGGAAAGGCATGAGAGAACTCATAGTGGAGAAAAACCTTACCAGTGTGAATACTGTTTACAGGTGATGAGACAAACCATGCTTCTGCCATATCAACACAGGACTTTTCGGATCAAGTGACTTCTCAGAAGAAAGCTGAGGCTCAGCCTGTCCACCAAGCTTTTACCAAATGAGCTCTTTTCCATGCTCCATATCATGGATCCAGAGCTGGAATAGCTCCTCAGTTTAGCACTGCCAATGGACAGGTGAACCTTTGGGGACCAGGGACAAGTGCTGAACTTCCAGAATTTCCCTTGGTGAATGTAAATGATAATAGAGCTAGGATGACATCCTTACCTGATGCCACAACTGGCCAGACTTTTGGCTAAAAAAAAAAGTGTAAATAATACTGGCACTTTAGAACAGATTAATCAAGAGTGGGGTTACTCTGTAAAATGGAGTGCTGTATGGATTTAAGAGCAATGCGTTAAAACAAGCTGATATGAATAGCAAGATAATCCAATAACTGCATTTTGTTTGGTTAGTCATCATTCTTTGAACTGCCTTACATGTTGTCACCTTTATAGAAGCAATGCATTATTTGTTTTAGATCAGAAACTTGCTATTCCACCTACACCAAACTTAAAAGGAAAAAAAAAAAGACTTTCGTACAATTGTTTCCTAACTGATAGCACTGTACATTCTTAGATTAGTAATTGTGTGAAATTTACTCATACTGTTGCTAAGTTTTTCAGCATAGTCATGGCACATCAGCAGGGAATCTGAGTATACTTTATAGACAGAGTGAACTTAAAAGTTAAAATGTCAAGAGATTATGGCTTAAATAAATTAGTGTGTCTTATGGGGGAAAAAGGAAACCACCTTTTAAAAAGAATAATATGCCATAGACCCTTGATTTTCATTTTGCATTATATTGACATGGGTTTTTTTTTGAGAAAAAAGTAATAAAAATCTGATAGTCTAAGAAAAAAAACATATATTGAGTATTTACTGTGAAGCAGGTAATGTTCTAACTTTACATTTATCGATTCAATTAATCTCAAGAAAAAGTTCTAGCCAAGAAAAAAAAAACTTCTTTAACATGATAAAATGTATCTACCAGAAATCCACATGATTCATTTTAACGTACTAGAAGAACTTCCTTTGAAGTCAGGAATGAGGAAGGATATATGCAATAATCATTATTTTTTAACGTTGTGTTAAGGATTGTAGCCAATGGATTAAAGGAAAATAATATACATGTATTTTGGAAAAAAAGAAACATATTGATTATTTAAAGACAGTATGTTATCTAATTAGAAAATCTTTATGAATCAACTGATAATTTCTGGAATAAGCACACAGAAATAAAATTATTATACAATAATAGTAACCTTACCAAAAGGCCAAGAATATTTACTAAAAATAACTACAAAGTTTAACAGTAATGTATAAATGTCCATAAAATGATTTTGTATGTCATTTTTATATGAATATACTGAATATTGTGAATATACTGATTGATATAAAATTACTTGATAAATTCAAGATAGTGCAACTTTGGGCAGAAATTAACTAACTAATTATAACCAGAAATATAAATGTACAAAAATAGCCAAAATTTTTTTTAATAAGAAAAAAATGGGAAGTGGCTATCCATATCTATTATGCATATACAGACATATATATGTCTGAATATATGTACACACACACACACAAAGCTATGGATATAAGGATTATATAGTTATGGTACAAAAATAAATACATCTGTGGAACATAGAATTCTGAAAAGGGCTTCATTTGGGGGTATCTGAAAGATGACAGGTATCTTTTTTAAAAGTCATTTAAATATAGTAAGAATGGAGACGACTTTTAAGTACAACAGAAAAACCAAAAAGTCAAAATAGAACAAAATGATGGATTTGTATATGGCAGAGACATCTGTATTGCAAAATATACTGTGATCAAAGTTAATTGACAAATGATACACTATAAAGATATTAATAATCTCTTTTATAAAGAATAGTTCACTACTCAACATATAAAGAAAAAAGTGTTTTATCACACATGCATCTTAACTAAATAAGAAAAAGACCATTTCAAAAAAAAGGAGGCAAAGACTATGAACAATATACAAAGAAAAAATGAAAACATGTGAAAGAATGTTACTATCATTAATAATTAAATAAAATCAAATTAATATAACAACAAAAACATTAACCTATAAAACTACAATGGTTAGAGAGAGCAATCAATACCATGAGAACCTAACAAAAATACTGGTGAGAAAGTAATCTAGCCCAATTGCTTTATAAGTTAATTTTGCACTGTCTATAAATATTTAAGTATGCTGCCTTTTGTTTCAACAATTCTAATGCTAGAGATTTATCTTATGTAAAAGGTAAGCAACCATCATGTTCGTTACAGCATTATTTATAATAGTTCCCCTACCCTAGAAAAGTTGTAAAAAATATGTAAAGATATTTAAAAATTATTGTTTAATTAATGGAATACTCTCCAATGCAATTATGTAGTTTCACATGTTAGCACAGAATGCACTTTTAAGTCTTAAATAGCAATTCACATAACAGTCTGCATAGATTGATACTATTTTTGCCAACACAAAGCCTGATTTTCTGCTTATGTGTATACGTACACATGTTTGTATGTATTTAATGTTTGTTCATTAAAGTATACATACCAAATATATATTGTGGTTAGTGCTGGGGAGTGGGATTTGCGGCAATGATGGATAACTACTTTCATTTACCTTTATAACATTTCCCACTGTGAATTATTTTATTTACAATTATCATGAATCATTTTTTAATGAACAATTCCAATCTGCAAAAATATAAATAAAAAATATAAAATAGTACAAATGATAAGCTGTTTGAATTTATCATTGAAAAACTCTATGTAAATTGTCCTGATTATCCTCTCATTTAGTAAAATAAAAATGAAAAACACTATTCACAGATCAAAAAAGTGTCAACCTATTAAATTTTAAAATTGGTGTATTACTATTAGATTATCTTTTTAATTGAAAAATTCTTCTCTACTTCAGGGTGAAATTCCAACATGGCTATTCTCTTCCCTTCACCTGTTTCCTTTTTCTATCTTTATAAAGTTCAAGCAAGGTAGAAATGTTCAAAAGGAAGACTATAAGACATTTCACTTTCAGATTTGACTATCAATCATCAGAGCAGCAGATTTCATAGGAGCTATAATTCCCTACAGCATTTGGTTCAAGCTAAAGGGCCCTTTCTATTTCTGGTAATATTAAAATGCAGACTACCTGCCTAGTTTGAAACAGACTTACCTATGTGAAGTTACACTTTGACAGCCTGCTTTCGATATTTCCCCCCTCACCAATGGCTAAAAATCAAACTGCCAAGGAGTACTTCTCGTTGTACTCTGACACACAACATGTTGATTTTTCTGCTTCACTACCAAATGAAAATGAAATGACCCACAGGGTTTCCCAGTCCAAACAGCATTCTGTCATTCCTGACACTAGAAATTCTGTCTTCCTGTTGCAAAGTACTGTAGGGATATTCTGTGTGAGCTCTTGAAGCATACAAAATGGTCTGAAATCCTTGTTTTAAGATTTGGTTGGCTCAAAAAATCATTTATAAGCTAAGGAACTTTAAATAATTCCATATTTTCAAATTTTTAAAATGTGGGAAAGGAGAAGTGATAGCATTCCAGTTATCCAGTTATCTGTAGTTATTCCATGTAATTTAAGGAAAAATATTCAAGGCAATAAAACTTCCAGCTGACAATTTACCTTCTTCTCTTACTGAAAGATTAATTGGATCCCTTGGCAAAGGACTGTAAGAGTTTATATTTTTCCATTTCACCTACTTAGAAAATATTTGAATACTAAATTTTTATGCTTTGAGATACTTCACCTTTTGAAATCACTTGTCCGGTATCCAGTTAAGATATTAGAAAACGTTGTCTTTAGAATAAGAAGAATGAACATACAACTAGAAAATAACTATCATTTATGAAGTCCTTCCTGTCCAAAAAACAAAATGTTATCTGAGGCTTTCCTAATTTAAGTCTCAACACATCTCTCTATGTCTTAGGAGCTACTTCAAATTTGAGGCACAGAGAGATTCAGCGACGTACCCCAAATCATACATCTTAAGTAGTGAAAGCAGAATGTGAACTCAAGCATTATGAGAGCCCAACACTCTTTTTATTTATTTATTTATTTTTTTGCGGTACGCGGGCCTCTCACTGTTGTGGCCTCTCCCGTTGCGGAGCACATGCTCCAGACGCGCAAGCTCAGCGGCCATGGCTCACGGGCCCAGCCGCTCCGCGGCATGTGGGATCTTCCCGGACCGGGACACAAACCCGTGTCCCCTGCATCGGCAGGTGGACTCTCAACCACTGCACCACCAGGGAAGCCCGAGCCCAACACTCTTAATGTGAAAGTACACATAATATACAAACGGCTGTCACTGGAATTCTGGAAGGTAAGTCTCTGGTGGGAAGGAACGCAAAAAAGCTTCCTCAGAAGTGAAGACACCTGGAGACACCTGCAAAAGTGTGGGATTTCACTGGGGTCCTGAAAGGATCTTCAGATAGCTGTACAGTGGCCCAAGTGACTTCTACCCCAACACAATGTCCCATAAGTATCGGGGTTTATAAGAATAATATGTAGACGTTATAGCAACAGAGGTTTGAACCAACTCACTATTTACTACATAAGTGAAATATGTAGTAAGATATCAGGACTTCCCTTTATCATCTTTTACATGCTGAATTATCATTACAATAACCAATTGCACAATTCACACTGCTTTCTTTAATTCACTGACAAAATACATCTCAAAGAAAAACTGCACGGCAGTTGGTAATTCTACATCTGAAAGACCTGTAATTTTCTTGGATAAAATACTTGGGGAATTCTCATGGTCTGAAGTACAAAAGCTTAGCATTATCCCTTATATTTTTTAACTACTTTAAAATGATCTACCTACAACCAACAGCTGGTTCCCAATGTGCCTGCCAGTTTCAATGAAAACTCTCATCAACAGCCTGCCGTGCCTTGTAAGCCTATTGCTTTTATATTCAAATCTACTGCCAAAAAAAAAAAGTCATTTTAAAGCTCATGGCTATAATGGGTATGTTTCGTAAATATTCTGGGAGATTTATGATCATCCTAGCCCCCAATCCTTTCTCTGCTTTCTCTAAGGAATTCCTCTTATATCGTTAAATCAGCTAAATTATCTTATATCTTCTCTCCTACCACTGTACTCCCATTCTTTCCAATTTCCTGCTTCCACCTCCAACAAATATACGTCCTGCTCTTTTTCTCTTTTTGCTTATTTCCAACTCTTTGCTTTCATTGCAAATGTAATATGGTTTTCATTCATACCACTAAATTCGAATTACACTCAAAAGTTCATAAATTATCTCCTACTTGCAAATTTAATGGTAAGTTTTGAAAGCTGTAAGCAGAATATAGTTTTACTGATTATTAACTTCTTGAACAATACCTTCCTTGGCTTCCAGGAAACTGCACTGTCTTGACTGTCCTTCTACATCTGTGATAATTTTCATTACTTTCTTTTGTTGGCTCCCCTTTCTTCTGCTATTCTTTGAATGTTACTTATGTCTAAATTTCCTTTATTTCTTGAGGTTTTCTCTTCCACTCCATGGTTTCAATTCATACCTATACGTCAACGCCTACCAAAGACCTTTACAGATTAAATGTCTTCCCAGAATTCCAGACTCATATTTCCCCATACATCTCATTTGGATATTCCACAAACACCTTAAATTTAGCATACCTCAAATTAAAATCTACCATCAAATCTCTATTACCTTCATCGCTCATGCCTTCCTTCAAAAGTCTGCTGCTCTGCCGGCTTTGTCTATTTCAGTTAGAAGTTTTACTATTCATCCAGCCACTCGGCTAGAAATTATAAAGTCAGCTTTGATTTTACATTCTCAACACTCTTCCCCACCAATTATGCTTCCAGTCAGTCTAAATATTTTGACTCTGCTACTTCTGAAAAACATCTTTATTTTCCTATTGATATTTTATTTCTTACAACTAAACTGAAACAATAATTTCCTAAAGGTTGGAGGAGAAGATGGCAGAAGAATAGGACGCGGAGACCACCTTCCTGCCCACAGATACATCAGAAATACATCTACATGTGGAACAACAACTACAGAACACCCACTGAACGCTGGCAGAAGACTTCAGACCTCCCAAAAGGCAAGAAACTCCCCCACATATCTGGGTACGGCAAAAGATAAAAGAAAAAACAGAGACAAAAGAATAGGGACGGCACCTGCACCAGTGGGAGGGAGCTGTGAAGGAGGAAAGGTTTCCACACACTAGGAAGCCCCTTCGCAGCCGGAGACTGCGGGGGGCGGAGCGGGGAGCTTCGGAGCCGCCGAGGAGAGCACAGCAACAGGGGTGCGGAGGGCAAAGCGGGGAGATTCCCGCACAGAGGATCGGTGCCGACCGGGATTCACCAGCCAGAGAGGCTTGTTTGCTCACCCACTGGGGAAGGCGGGGCTGGGAGCTGAGGCTCAGGCTTTGGTCGGATCCCAGGGAGAGGACTGGTATTGGCTGCATGAACACAGCCTGACGGGGTTACTGCGCCACAGCTAGCCAGGAGGGAGGACGAGAAAATGTCTGGAGCTGCCGAAGAGGAAAGAGACTTTTTCTTGCCTCTTTTTTTCCTGGTGCGTGGGGAGAGGGGATTAAGAGCACTGCTTGAGGGGGCTCCAGACATGGGTGTGAGCCGCGGCTATCAGCGCGGACCACAAAGACGGGCATGAGATGAATGGGTTGCTGCTGCCGCCACCAAGAAGCCTGTGTTCAAGCACAGGTCACTATCCACACCTCCCTTCCGGGGAGCCTGTGCAGCCCGCCACTGCCAGGGTCCCGTGATACAGGGACAACTTCCCTGGGAGAACACACAGTGAGCCTCAGGCTAGTGCAACGTCACACCGGCCTCTGCCACTGGAGGCTTGCCCCGCACTCCATACCCCTCCCTCACCCCGGCCTCAGTGAGCCAGAGTCCCCGAATCAGCGGTTCCTTTAACCCCGTCCTGTCTCAGCGAAGAACAGATGCCCTCGGGAGACCTACAGGCAGAGGCTGGGCCAAATCCAAAGCTGAACCCACGGAACTGTGCGAACAAAGAAGAGAAAGTGAAATCTCTCCCAGCAGACTCAGGAGCAGCGGATTAAATCTCCACAATCAACTTGATGTACCCTGCATCTGTGGAATGCCAGAATAGACAACGAATCATCCCAAATTGAGGAGGTGGACTATGGGAGCAGGAGAGATTATTTTTTCCCCATTTCCTCTTTTTGTGAGTGTGTATGTGTATGCTTCTGTGTGAGATCTTGTCTGTATAGCTTTGCCTTCACCATTTGTCCTAGGGTTCTGTCTGTCCGTTTTTTTTTCTTTTACTTTAAAAAATTTTTTTCTTAATAATTATTTTTTATTTCTTATTTTAATACCTTTATTATATTTTATTTTATCCTCTTCCTTTCTCTTTCTTCCTTTCTTTTCTTTCTTTCTATTTTTACTCCCTTTTATTCTGAGCCGTGTGGAGTACAGTCTCTTGGTGCTCCAGCCAGGTGTCAGGGCTGTGCCTCTGAGGTGGGCGAGCCAAGATCGGGACACTGGTCCACAAGAGACCTTCAAGTTCCACATAATATCAAATGGCGAAAATCTCCCAGAGATCTCCATCTCAACACCAAGACCCAGCTCCACTCAACGACCAGCAAGATACAGTGCTAGACACGCTATACCAAACAACTAGCAAGACAGGAACACAGTCCCATCCATTAGCAGAGAGGCTGTGTAAAATCATAATAAGGCAACAAACACTCCAAACACACCACCAGATGTGGACCTGACAACCAGAAATACAAGATCCAGTCTTATCCACCAGAACACAGGCACTAGTCCGCTCCACCAGGAAACCTACACAACCCACTGAACCAACCTTAGCCACTGGGGACAGAAACCAAAAACAACGGGAACTACGAACTCGCAGCCTGCGAAAAGGAGACCCCCAAACACAGTAAGATAAGCAAAATGAAAAGACAGAAAAACACACAGCAGATGAAGGAGCAAGGAAAAAACCCACCAAACCTAACAAATGAAGAGGAAATAGGCAGTCTACCTGAAAAAGAATTCAGAATAATGATAGTAAAGATGATCCAAAATCTTGGAAATAGAATACAGAAAATGCAAGAAACATTTAACAAGGACCAAGAAGAATGAAAGAGGAAACAAGCAATGACAAACAACACAATAAATGAAATTAAAAATACTCTAGAAGGGGTCAATAGCAGAATAACTGAGGCAGAAGAACAGATAAGTGACCTGGAAGATAAAATAGTGGAAATAACTACTGCAGAGCAGAATAAAGAAAAAAGAATGAAAAGAACTGAGGACACTCTCAGAGACCTCTGGGACAACATTCAATGCACCAACATTCGAATTATAGGGGTCCCAGAAGAAGAAGAGAAAAAGAAAGGAATAAGAAAATATTTGAAGAGATTATAATTGAAAACTTCCTTAATATGGGAAAGGAAATAGTTAAGTGCAGGAAGCACAGAGAGTCCCATACAGGATAAATCCAAGGAGAAACACGCCAAGACACATATTAATCAAATTGTCAAAAATTAAATACAAAGAAAATATATTAAAAGCAACAAGGGAAAAACAACAAATAACACACAACGGACTCCCCATAAGGTTAACAGCTGATCTTTCAGCAGAAACTCTACAAGCCAGAAGGGACTGGCAGGACATATTTAAAGTGATGAAGGAGAAAAACCTACAACCAAGATTACTCTACCCAGCAAGGATCTCAGATTTGATGGAGAAATTAAAACCTTTACAGAGAAGCAAAAGTTGAGAGGGTTCAGCACCACCAAACCAGCTTTACAACAAATGCTAAAGGAACTTCTCTAGGCAAGAAACACAAGAGAAGGAAAAGACCTACAATAACAAACCCCAAACAATTAAGAAAATGGGAATAGGAACATACATATCGATAATTACCTTAAATGTAAATGGACCAAATGCTCCCACCGAAAGACACAGATTGGCTGAATGGATCAAAAACAAGACCCATATATATGCTGTCTACAAAAGACCCACTTCAGATCTAGATACACATACAGACTGAAAGTAAGGGAATGGAAAAAGATATTCCATGCAAATGGAAATCAGAAGAAAGCTGGAGTAGCAATTCTCATATCAGACAAAATAGACTTTAAAATAAAGGCTATTATAAGAGACAAAGTAGGACCCTACATAATGATCAAGGGATCAATCCAGGAATAAGATATAACAATTGTAAATATTTATACACCCAACATAGGAGACCCTCAATACATAAGGCAAATACTAACAGCCATAAAAGGGGAAATTGACAGTAACACAATCATAGTAGGGGACTTCAACACCCCACTTTCACCAATGGACAGATCATCCAAAATGAAGATAAATAAGGAAACACAAGCTTTAAATGATACATTAAACAAGATGGACTTAATTGATATTTATATGACATTCCATCCAAAAACAACAGAATACACATTTTTCTCAAGTGCCCATGGAACATTCTCCAGGATAGATCATATCTACAGTCAGAAATCTAGCCTTGGTAAATTTAAGAAAATTGAAATCGTATCAAGTATCTTTTCTGACCACAACGCTATGAGACTAGATATCAATTACAGGAAAAGATCTGTAAAAAATACAAACACATGGAGGCTAAACAATACACTACTTAATAAAGAAGTGATCACTGAAGAAATCAAAGAAGAAATAAAAAAATACCTAGAAACAAATGACAATGGAGACACAACGACCCAAAACCTATGGGATGCAGCAAAAGCAATTCTAAGAGGGAAGTTTATAGCAATACAATCCTACCTTAAGAAACAGGAAACAACTCGAATAATCAACCTAACCTTGCACCTAAAGCAATTAGAGAAAGAAGATAAAAAAAAAAAACCCGAAATTAGCAGAAGGAAAGAAATCATAAAGATTAGATCAGAAAAAAATGAAGAAGAAATGAAGGAAACAATAGCAAAAGTCAATAAAACTAAAAACTGGTTCTTTGAGAAGATAAATAAAATTGATAAACCATTAGCCAGACTCATTAACAAAAAATGGGAGAAGACTGAAATCAATAGAATTATAAATGAAAAAGGAGAAGTAACAACTGACACTGAAGAAATACAAAGGATCATGAGAGATTATTACAAACAACTCTATGCCAATAAAATGGACAACCTGGAAGAAATGAACAAATTCCTAGAAATGCACAAACTGCCGAGATTGAACCAGGAAGAAATAGAAAATATTAACAGACCTATCACAAGCACTGAAATTGAAACTGTGATTAAAAATCTTCCAACAAACAAAAGCCTAGGACCAGATGGCTTCACAGGTGAATTCTATCAAACATTTAGAGAAGAGCTAACACCTATCTTTCTCAAACTCTTCCAAAATATAGCAGAGAGAGGAACACTCCCAAACTCATTCTACAAGGGCACCACCACCCGAATACCTAAACCAGACAAAGATGTCACAAAGAAAGAAAACTACAGGCCAATATCACTGATGAACATAGATGCAAAAATCCTCAACGAAATACTAGCAAACAGAATCCAACAACACATTAAAAGGATCATACACCATGATCAAGTGGGGTTTATTCCAGGAATGCAAGGATTCTTCAATATACGCAAATCAGTCAACGTGATACGCCATATTAACAAACTGAAGGAGAAAAACCTATGATCATCTCAATAGATGCAGAGAAAGCTTTCAAAAAAATTCAACACCATTTATGATAAAAAACCTGCAGAATGCAGGCATAGAGGGAACTTTCCTCAACATAATAAATGCCATATATGACAACATATGTGTGACATATGTTGTGACATATGTGTGACAACACAGACAACATTGTCCTCAATGGTGAAAAACTGAAACCATTTCCACTAAGATCTGGAACAAGACAAGGTTGCCCACTCTCACCACTCTTATTCAACAAGAGTTTTGGAAGTTTTAGCCACAGCAATCAGAGAAGAAAAAGAAATAAGAGGAGTCCAAATTGGAAAAGAAGTAAAGCTGTCACTGTTTGCAGATGACATGATAGTATACATAGAGAATCCTAAAGATGCTACCAGAAAACTACTAGAGCTAAGCAATGAATCTGGTAAAGTACCAGGATACAAAATTAATGCACAGAAATCTCTTGCATTCCTATACACTAACAATGAAAAATCTGAGGAGTGAAATTAAGAAAACACTCCCATTTACCATTGCAACAAAAGGAAAATATCTAGGAATAAACCTACCTAAGGAAACAAAAGACCTGTATGCAGAAAATTATAAGACACTGATGAAAGAAATTAAAGATGATACAAATAGATGGAGAGATATACCATGTTCTTGGATTGGAAGAATCAACATTGTGAAAATGACTCTACTACCCAAAGCAATCTACAGATTCGATGCAATCCCTATCAAACTACCACTGGCATTTTTCACAGAACTAGAACAAAAAATTTTCACAATTTGTATGGAAACACAAAAGACGCTGAATAGCCAAAGCAATCTTGAGAACAAAACATGGAGCTGGAGGAATCAGGGTCCCTGACTTCAGACTATACTACAAAGCTACAGTAATCAAGACAGTATGGTACTGGCACAAAAACAGAAATATAGATCAATGGAATAGGACAGAAAGCCCAGAGATAAACCCACGCACATATGGTCACCTTATCTTTGATAAAGGAGGCAAGAAGATACAGTGGAGAAATAGATAGGCTCTTCAATAAGTGGTGCTGGGAAAACTTGACAGGTACATGTAAAAGTATGAAATTAGAACACTCCCTAACACCATACACAAATATAAGCTCAAAACGGATTAAAGACCTAAATGTAAGGCCAGACACTATCAATGTCTTAGAGGAAAACATAGGCAGAACACTCTATGACATAAATCACAGCAAGATCCTTTTTGACCCACCTCCTAGAGAAATGGAAATAAAAACAAAAATAAACAAATGGGATCTAATGAAACTTCAAAGCTTTTGCACAGCAAAGGAAACCATAAACAAGACCAAAAGACAACCCTCAGAATGGGAGAAAATATTTGCAAATGAAGCAACTGAGAAAATTAATCTCCAAAATTTACAAGCAGCTCTTGCAGGTCAATAACAAAAAAACAAACAACCCATTCCAAAAATAGGCAGAAGACCTAAATAGACATTTCTCCAAAGATATACAGATTGCCAACAAACACATGAAAGAATGTTCAACATCATTAATCATTAGAGAAATGCAAATCAAAACTACAATGAGATGTCATCTCACACCAGTTAGAATGGCCATCATCAAAAAATCTAGAAACAATAAATGCTGGAGAGGGTACGGAGAAAAGGGAACACTCTTGCACTGTTCGTGGGAATGTAAATCGATACAGCCACTATGGAGAACAGTATGGAGGTTCCTTAAAAAACTGCAAATAGAACTACAATGCAACCCAGCAATCCCACTACTGGGCATATACCCTGAGGAAACCATAATTCAAAAAGAGTCATGTACCACAATGTTCATTGCAGCTCTATTTACAATAGCCAGGAGATGGAAGCAACCTAAGTGTCCATCATTGGATGAATGGATAAAGAAGATGTGGCACATACATACAATGGAATATTACTCAGCCATAAAGAGAAACAAAACTGAGTTATTTGTAGTGAGGTGGATGGACCTAGAGTCTGTCATACAGAGTGAAGTAAGTCAGAAAGAGAAAAACAAATACCGTATGCTAACACATATGTATGGAATCTAAGAAAAAGAAAAGGTCATGAAGAACCTAGGGGTAAGACGGGAATAAAGATACAGACCTAATATATCATGGTCTTGATGATACAGGGAGGGGTAAGGGTAAGCTGTGACAAAGTGAGAGAGTGACATGGACATATATACACTACCAAAAGCAAAAGCTACTTGGAAGCAGCATAGCACAGGGAGATCAGCTCGGTGCTTTGTGACCACCTAGCAGGGTGCGATAGGGAGGGTGCGATAGGGAGGGTGGGAGGGAGGGAGACGCAAGAGGGAAGGGATATGGGAACATATGTATATGTATAACTGATTCACTTTGTTATAAAGCAGAAACTGACACACCATTGTAAAGCAATTATACTCCAATAAAGATGTTAAAAACATAATAATTTCCTAAAAATTACTACATTATTCCTGTATAGCATTACTACAGAAAAAAGTAATACATTTCCAAATTATATATACTCCATATTTAGAATATTTTGATGATTCCTCCTCACCTATAAGACAAGTCCAAAGTCTAGACATCTTCAGGTACTGCATTAAAATGGTTCATAATCTGGCTCTGTGTGCATTTCCAGTTTTATCTACTGTAATTCTCTACCTTATGTTTTTTAATGAAAGTTTTTATTTTGAGATACCTGTAAGTTCACATGCAGCTATAAGAAGCAGTACAAAGAGGTCACCTCTACTCTTTGTCCAGTTTTCCACAATAGTAGCATCTTTCAAAAAAATACCACAACTAAGATGTTGAGAGTGATAGAGTCTAGATACAGAATATTTCCACTGACAGAAGCATCTCTCATGTTGCCTTTTTACAGCCCAGGATTGTCCCTCCTATTCCCATTACCTCCTTAACCCTTGGAACCACTGTTCTGTTATCTACTCCTATAATGCTGTCATTTCAAAAATGTTGTATAAATGGAATCATACAATATGTAACCTTTTGGAATTTACTTTTTGCACTCAGCATAATTCTTGGGAGATTCATCTATGTTGTTGCATGTGTAAAGTGCTCCCTTTTATTGATGAGTAGGATTCCATGGTAGGGATGTACTACAATTGATTTAACATTCACCCATTGAAAGGCATCCAGATTATTTTAAATTTTTGGCTACTGCAAATAAAGTTGCTATAAACATTCATGTACAGGTTCTTGTGTGAACACAAGTCTTCATCTCTCTGAGATAAATGCCTAGGAGCACGGTGGCAGGGCTGTATGTTAGTTGTATGCGTAATTTGTTTAAGAAACTGCCAGCATAGCTTCCAGAGTGGCTCTCCCACTTTATATTGCCACTAACAATGTATGAGTGATCCAGTTCCTCTGCAATATCACCACAATTTGGTGTGTGTCACTGTTTTCTACTTTAGTCATTTGGATAGATGTGTAGTAATATACCATTGCATTTTAAATTTTAGTTTCCCTAATGGCTAATGATGTTGAACATCTTTTCTTTTGCTTACTTGATATTTATATACCTTCTTCAGTGAAGTCTCTTCCTTATGTCACTTGCTCATGTTTTAACTGGATTTTTTTACTTTTTTTTACTGTTACATTTTGAGACTTTTAAAATATTTTCTAGATACCCGTTCTTTGTCACATATATGGATTGTAAATATCTTCTCCCAGTCTATAACTTGCCTTTTCATATACTTAATGGGGTCTTTCACAGAGCAAAAGTTTTTAATCTTGGTGAAGCCAACTCATCATTTTTCTCCTTTTATGGATATTGGCCTTTAGTTTTAAGTTTAGCCCTAGATCCTGAAGATTTTCTCCTATAATATTTTTTCTAAAATTTCTATGATTTTACATTTAAGTCTATGTTCCATTTTGAGTTAATTTTTGTGTAGAGTGTGGGACTTAGATTGAGATTGAACTTTATTTTTCTGTCTACTGATGCCCAATTGCTTCAGCATCATTTATTGAAAAGGCTATTTTTCCTCCTTCGAATTGACTTTGACCTTTGTCAATAGTCGGGTATATTTATATGAGTCTAATTCTAGATTTTCTATTCTGTTCCGCTGATCTTTGTATCTATCTCTTTTCCAGTACAACACAGTTTTGATTACTGTAGCTATATAATGTGTCTTGAAAACAGAAGATTTATTCCTCCCACTTTATCCTTCCTTTTTGAAATTATTTTAACTATTGTAGTTTTTTATTTTTCATATAAATTTTAGAATATTATTGTCTATATTTTGATATGTGTTCTCCAGAAAAACTGAACTCTGTGTGTGTGTGTGTGTGTGTTGTAGGGGATTGGTTCATGCGATTGTAGAGCCAAGAAGGCACAAGATCTGCAGTTAGCAAGCTGAAAACCCAGAAAAGCTGATGGTGCAAGTTCCAGTCCAAGTTCAAGTCCAAAGGCAGGAGAAAACCAGTGTTCCAGCTCAAAGACAGACAGAGAAAGAGAGAGAAAGAATATTCTTTCTTACCAGCCTCCTTGTTCTCTTCAGGCCTTCAATGGATTTGATGAAGGCCACCACATTGGGAAGAAAAATCTCCTTTGCTCAGTTTCCTAATCCAATCAATCTCATCCAGAAACACCATCAGAAACACACCTAGAATAATGTTTGACCAAGTATCTGGGCACTCCATAGTCAGTCAAGTTGATACATAAAATTAGTTATTACAAAAGGAATTGGTTGAACCTATATGTCAATTTGGGGAGAGTTGCCATCTTTATTATTATCTTTCAATCCATAAGCATAGTATATCTCTAGTCATTTCTTTAGAACTTCTTTGATTTCTTTCATCACCTTGTGTAGTTTTCAACATACAAATCTCATACATGTTTTGTTAAATTTAAGCCTATTTCATTTTTCTGCAATTTTAAATGATACTTTATTTTTAATGACTGTGTCCATGAGCTCATTGCTAGTATAAAAAAATAATTGATTTTTGTATGTTTATTTTATATCCAGTGATCCTGCTGTACTTGCTTATTAGCTCAAGGAAGATTTTTTTTGGCAGATTCTTTGGGATTTTTTTATGAAGACAATCACATCATCTCCAAATAAGGATAATTTTCTTCATTTCTGATCTTGTATGCCCTTTATTTCCTTTTCTTGGCTTGCTGTACTATCTAGAACTTCCAGTAAAATACTGAATAAGATTAGTGAGAACAGAAATACATGGCTTGTTCTTCAATAAAAAGAAAGAAAGAGGGCTTCCCTGGTGGCGCAGTGGTTGAGAGTCCGCCTGCCGATGCAGGGGACACGGGTTCGTGCCCCGGTCCGGGAAGATCCCACATGCCACAGAGCGGCTAGGCCCGTGAGCCATGGCCGCTGAGCCTGCGCGTCCCAAGCCTGTGCTCCGCAAAGGGAGAGGCCACAACAGTGAGAGGCCCGCGTACAGAAAAAAAAAAAAAAAACAGAAAGAAAGAAATAAATATGTGGCTTCCTTGATATTAGGGTGAAAATATTAACGGTCTTTAACCATTAAGTATAACGTTTGCTGTAGGGTTTTTTTTTTCTTTTTTATTTGTAGATACTCTTTATAAACTGAGGAAGTTCCCTTCTATTTCTCTTTTATGAGGGTTTCATCAAGAACTGATTTTGAATTTTGTCACTTTTTTGCATCAATTGATGTGAACATGTGATTTTTTCTTCTTTTTCCTTTTAACACATTGGGTTACATCTCTGTTATCTTGTGTTAACATCCACTGATTTCCTTTTTTCATTCAGTTTGAGATCTTCCTGGTTCTTGGTATGACAAATAATGTTCAACTGAAATGAAGACATGCTCATATTATGTTTGGAGATTCTGGGTAACATTTAAATGTTCAGCTGGCTTTATCTAAAAATGCTCCAGCAGAAGGAGGGGTAACACTGCCTTGTTACAGCCAGATGTGCAGAAGTTCAGGTTCTTCACTCAGTCTCTGACACTTTGGGAGTAGGAATATTCATTATTGCTGGGTGGAAGTTGGAGTTTGGGCTCACTATGTGGTCTCAGTGGGGTAGCCTCATTTCCACTAGTGATGATGAAAGTTCTGACTCTGTATGAGGCCTCCTCTGATATCAGCCTAGCAGGGAAGAAGAGTTACTCATTACTGCTGGGTCAGAGTGGAAATTCAGGCACCCTCATTGGTCTCTTTAAGACCAGCCCAGTAGTGGTGTTGGAGATCTTTATTACAGACTTTAGAGGGTAGAAATCTAAGTTGCCCATTTGGTCTTTGCCAGCATGGATGGGAGTGTGGCCATATTTTTTTCTGTAGTGTTTGGCTGGAGTAGGACAGTTATTGTCTAAGAGATTTATCTTTTTGGTCAGAACTTTTGGCTGAAAAAGCAGTCGTAGTTGGGGTTCTCATTAGTATTTCTGGATTGCCGGCTTCCTCAGCTCTAAATCAGAGACATATGAGGCAAAAAAAAGAAAAAAATACTCAAGGAACTTGCCAGTATAACATTTTTTGGATCCTAATGTTCCTAGCCAGTCTTCTCTACACCTTTCAATGTTTCCTTAAGTATGACTTATATGTAATATCCAGGGGTTTTAGTTGTACTTAGTGGAAAGAATGCCCTTTTATATGTTTTATCCTTTATCCATACAAAGCAATTTAAACTTCCCCAAACACTGTAGGTTCTTTTATACATCTTTCCTTTCATCTAGTTCCAGGAACATTAATTAACTTGCTTCTTCCAGTTAACCCCATTTTATAGATTATGAGGACAAGATTCAAAGAAATTAGGTGAATTGTGCCATTAGGAATAGGCAAACTATAAATTTGAACACAAAAATGGATGACTATAAACTGGTTTCCCCTTATAAAATGCTGCCTCATACCCCATGTTTTAATAGAGACCCTTTGTCACATATCATGCTTTGCATAAGCCTCAGAGGTATACAGGTACAATTGAAACCTCCCTATCTGAGAGCTTTGAGGTTTTAAGTAAGTCATCAGTCACTTAACTTTTCTGAGTCTCTGTATCCTCCTCTGTAAAATAATAATAAAGATAATGATACCTATTTTGCAGGTTTGTTTTATAAGTAGTAATAATAAACATAAATCACTTACTATAACTCCTGCCCCAGTGTACTTTATTCAACACAGGCTGGATATGTTACCATTGCTACATCTATAAAGTATAAAGAATAAAATGTGTATAACAGAAAAGCTTTAAAAAATGGGAGACTTAAACACTGAATATGAGCTTGAGCCAACTCTAGAAATTGAAAATTATTCCTAGTTTCAACATATTCAGCAGAGAGCATGAGCCTGAGCAGATTATTTATATGTCTATTACTGAGGCATTATGGTTATTTATGTGTTTGCCTCCCTCATTATGTTACATACTTTTCAGGGATGGGGACATTCCTTGACTACCTGTGAATCTCCCTCAGGGTCTTACAGATGAAGGGTGTTTAATTAATAATTATCATATTAAATTGAATTGATATTTTGACCATCTACTCTTCATCTTCACACTTTATAAAATTATGACTTGACACTACACTGACTAGGATATTAATACACTTGGGTTCAAGAGCAAGTGTTGAAAAGATATACTTTACCCCACACAAAAGTTCCTGATTAAAGCTCTGAGTACAGGTTAACTAACAGCTAACTTAATGTAAATGAGGAGTCAGAATGAGTTTTAAGCTCTGTCCTCTTTTAAAATCAGTTGAGTTAATAAATTAACTAATTAATGATTAAAAGCAAAGTAGGAATCTGCTATATAGCACAGGGAGCTCAGCTCAGTGCTCTGTGATGACCTAGATGGGTGGGATGGGGGCGTGGGAGGGAGGTCCAAGAGGGAGGGGATATATGCATACATATAGCTGATTCACTTTGCTGTACAACAGAAACTAACACAACATTGTAAAGCAACTATACTCCAATAAAAAATGTAAATGACTAAGCAATTAAGTATTATAAAACATTTTAAAATAGTTATAAATTATTTTTCTTTAGAATTTCCTCTTCATGTCAATATAGATAAGCTACTTAAGTCAGAGTTTATGAAACATTTATGCTGTATTCAATATGGGATTCTCTAACTCAAGCTTAATATTTTAATAAAATATAATGACAACATCAAGGATACTAACTATTGTCCTATTCAGAGAAAATGAGTCATAGGTCAGTAGGTAGAAGATTTAGGAGTTGAATCAACGTAACCACTCTATTCTCTAACTGGTCATGGTACAACTTATGAAAATTCATACTTCTAATGAAACTGACAAAACAAATCACAAGGCAAAGTCCAATAAATACGTGCAAGACACATGGAGGTAATTATTCAATGGTCTTATTAAATCATATGCATAAGTACTAATGAAATGTTTAAGTGAATGAATTGACTGAAGATGAATAGGGTTGATCAGGAAAAGCTTCACAAAGAAGGTGAGATCTAAGTAGTGCTTAAAGGCAGGCAAGGTAGAGGGAGAGCTACCAAATATGTAGAGAGATAGCTACTAAAGACTGAAAAATAAACACGCATGGAGTGAAAAAAGAGAGTTGTTAAAACCCTGGCTGGAACTGAGAGTTTCATTAGGATTTTTTTTTTTAATAAGTACAATTAGAGTCTATATCTATTGGGAGATGGTATTTAGTCCTTGACCTTGAAATGCATTTCAAGTAGGTTAAACATAGTCTCCATAATCATTACCCTCCAAGAACTTCCAAGAATATGGAACAAATGATACCAAAATCAAGCTATATGTATTATAGATGATATTTTAATATATAAAAGTTCTTGAGAAAGAACCATAAATAAAATACAAGTATCAACTAAACATGACCAGTAAAGTTTAATTAAATCTCTTTTCATAAAAGAGAAATTATTTTTATAAGGAATGGTATTTACTAAAAGTTAGTGCTTAAATAAAAATAAATAACTTCAAATACAATTTATTCAAGCACCATATGGGGTAGGAATGGGGAGAAGCCAAATACTTATTTTCCTCAAAATCAAAAAAAATGCCCAGGACTGAACAGATATCAGAAGGAGATTCTATAAACATAGCAGCAGGAGTAAGAGCAGATGCTGCTACAGCATCAGATATAAACACAGAATTTTTCTTTTTTTTCCTACTCATGTCATAAAAAAGAATAGTCATGTAAATATGCAACTTGCTGATATACTTATTTTAAACTTATTTTTGTTAAACTTATTTTAAACAAGTTTTAAAAATTTGATTTAATAAGACCATTAAATAATTACCTCCATGTGTCCTGCACATATTTAAAATTTGTTTAAAATAAGTTTAACAAAATGTATTTAATTGTATATAAATCAAGTTTTTTACTCTACCAGCACAAACGGTAGGGTTTTTATTACTCCTCCTTGGCAATGAACTGGTGATGTATAAGAAAGCATGCCAATCAAATACTGTTAGTATTTTTTCTTTTTCTTTTCAAGTTGTCATTTTGTTAGCAGTCTTGATTTAATGAGGAAGAGTATCACTGATACTACAAGCCTTAATCAGTATGTAAGTAAAAATAAATGTTTAACATGTTAATTTTTATGCCATTACCCAGAATGCTTTTCAGCTCTCAACTACTCCTTGTTATGGTTAGCATCTATGTTATTGCTAAGTAACAGAGTGTCTTTTAGTTTGTAAAGAACACTTTAGAAATTAAGAAGTTGGAGGCAAAAAGAACATTTTGAGGATTTAGACATCTTTATACATAAAAAAGCTTTTCTCCTCTGAGGTATAGAGGGAAGAAGTATGATCATGATTAAAAGAGAATTTTGCTTTTTTCAATAATACTGAAAGTTATATAGTTCAAGAAAAGTTATGTGGAGTGTGACATTAAAACTAGAAGGAAAATATTTTACTTGAAATAAAGATTGAGAATGTCTTCTATGAAATTCTCTCATCATATCTTATACAATATAATAGCCTTCAATTTAATTAAGTTCCTCAAAGCATAGTGTGTTTACATATTCTTCCAGATTCACAGTTCAAGCAGAACTCTATAACTTTTAAGGATACAGACCTCATCTACTGTTTACTCTCATTCCTTCAGTTCTTTTTTATATTGAAGTATAGTTGATTTACAATGTTGTGTTAATTTCGGCTGTACAGCAAAGTAACTCAGTTTTACATATATATATTCTTTTTTATATTCTTTTCCATTATAGTCTATCCCAGGACATTGACTATAGTTCCCTGTGTTATACAGTAGGAGCTTCAGTTTTTATATAGCTTTTGTACTTCAGTCTACAAAGGCTTTGTGTTTTCATAAGAAAACAAAACCCAAACCAACAAAAAACAGTGACTTTTTTACACTTATTTTTTCTTTCCACAAATATTTAAGAGCCAACAAAGAAAGTACATAAGTATACAGTTTGTTGTTTAGCTTCAAGAAATTTAAAAACTGAACAGGATAGCAACACATATAAATTATTATTTGAATGAATATGTTTTCAATGGGAAGGAAGTAGTGAAACACCATGTCTAATATGTTTTGTTTGTTTGGTTAGCTGGATTGGTAGTTTGGTTATAGGAAAAGGAAAATCAGTTGCTGAAGGAACTTAAATAGAAAGAAGACTCAGTGGGGAAATCTTTATACTATGGCTGTCCATTTTCAGGGGTGGGGTGGGGTAGGGGGGCGGTGAGAGAGGAAGTGGATCATCAGCTCAATTTTGTTGAGAGTCTAAAAGAAGAAACCATAAAATCCCTGGGAGAAGAAGAAGCAGAAAAAAACTAGGGATTGGGAAAACTCTAAAGTCTAATATCTGTACAGGTTGGAAGGGAGGACTGTCCATGCCAGAGCACTCAGCTCCTGAGCTGTAGGGA
>NW_006772693.1:1613143-1617741 GCF_000442215.2 Lipotes vexillifer | reverse complement strand
GTAGGGAAAAGAAACTATACATGTCTTGTAAGTACTGCAGAGGTTTGAAAAGGGGCTTTCATGTGGATGAGAGCATTCAACCCAAGACTCACATGGGAGAATGGATTTAAAATTTGTTCTTGATATAGAAGATTTAAATGGACAGAGTGACAGTTTACATCCTAGCAAAAGTGCCCCTCCAACTTTAAATGCTCCATAGTCACCAAACTTCCCGAGGGAATTACATCGACAAGTTTCCTCAGATCTTTTCTCTCTATGACCCTTTTAGGTATGTTAACCTTTATGGAAAATGGTAATGGAGGTGATTCTCAAAATTTCTTCCATATATGTCCCTTAACTGTAACCAGTATAACTTTTTAAGCAGTTAGTTTTCTAATATAACAACCACAAGAGACTCCGATACCATTCCTTTCATTGTGTTTTGATAATGTGATCTCAATTCTTGAATATGATATGCTGAAAATCTACCTCTTACATCACAGAATCCTGGTTTTATCCCAGAGATACATCAAAATAACTACTTACTTCCATAATGCAAAAATATGTCATACATTTAGCTAAACTGTTGAATTGCATTGAGATTTTTGGTGTACTCATTGATAAAATTGGAAGAATAACATTTAACAAGAACATTTAATTGATATATAAACATATTGTTGAATTTGCATGCAGTCGAAACTTGTTAAATTTAGCAAAAGTCCCCAAAACTGCCTTGTTAAGATAGGATACAGGGAAAGAATAAGCATCTTACAATCCTGGACTAGAATATTTACCAAAAAATTACTCAAATCTTTCTGTAACAAAGTTAGCAATGCTAAACTCAAGCCAAGAGGTAGAAAATGTAACTACTGATTACTGAAAGTGAATTTTTTTTTGTTAAATGTGATTTTTAAAAATTTATTTTTTATTTATTTATTTTTTGGCTGCGTTGGGTCTTTGTTGCTGTGCATAGGCTTTCTCTAGTTGCAGTGAGTGGGGGCTACTCTTCGCTGTGGTGTGCAGGCTTCTCTTGTTGCTGACCACGGGCTCTAGGTGCACAAGCTTCAGTAGTAGTGGCACACAAGCTCAGAAGTTGTGGCACATGGGCTTAGTTGCTCCACGGCACGTGGGACCTTCCCAGACCAGGGCTCAAACCCATGCCCCCTGCATTGGCAGGCAGATTCTAAACCACTGTGCCACCAGGGAAGTCCTTAAATGTGATTTTTTAAACTAATTAATCATATTTATTCTTCAACATAGTCAATGAAAACTGCCTTTTCATAATCAGAATATATATCAATCGGAACATTTTGTAGATTTTAAAGGAAATCTGGAATATTTGCAAAAAGCACATTGTAATAACATGTGTAATAAAATGAAATAAATGATATGAAACAAATCCAAAAATTAGCACAAAGCAATTTTTAAGTGCTCTTCTTAAAATATATTTTTAAAAATATCATTGGGCTTCCCTGGTGGCACAGTGGTTAAGAATCTGCCTGCCAAAAAAAAAAAAAGAATCCACCTGCCAATGCAGGGGACATAGGTTCGATCCCTGGTCCGGGAAGATCCCACATGCCGCGGGGCAACTAAGCCCGTGTGCCACAACTACTGAGCCCATGTGCCACAGCTACTGAAGCCCTTGTGCCTAGAGCCCATGCTCTGCAACAA
Source organism: Lipotes vexillifer (assembly GCF_000442215.2). Classification (NCBI taxonomy): domain Eukaryota; kingdom Metazoa; phylum Chordata; class Mammalia; order Artiodactyla; family Lipotidae; genus Lipotes; species Lipotes vexillifer. Next base: position 1,616,091 of record NW_006772693.1, on the reverse strand, counting down.
GAGAAGCCACCTCAATGAGAGGCCTGCGCACCACAATGAAGAGTAGCCCCCACTTGCCACAACTAAAAAGAAAGCCCACACTCAGCAACGAAGACCCAATGCAGCCAAAAATAAATAAATTAATAAAAAATATATATATCATTAAACAAATATAGCAAATGCATCTGTACAACTATCATTCATTTATAATATGTCAAGAACTTATCTGTGATATAAGGTGCTATTTTAGTAGCTCAGAGTAATACCTAACATTTATTACATTGTTATTGTGCCATTAAAATGCCCCTGGTTAAGCATTTTACATGTGTTATTTCATTTCATCTTCACAGCAATCCCACAAGCTAGGTACAAAACCCATTTTAAAGTAATTAAATTAAGGTTTTCATAGATTAAGAAACTGTTTAAAAATACTTAGCTGTAAAGTGTCAGAACCTTGATTGAAATTTAGTTCTCTCTGAACCTAAATCTCATTTTCCTTAACACTAAGTATAAACAGACCTTAACTTCACTAGTTTAAGTTAAATGTCAATGAAGAAGAAATACTCTAAAAATTTTGCTAATCAATTTTAAACAATAATATATAAATGTCAAATTTATGTGTGTAATTTTTTAATTTATATATAATATATACATTATTTAATTTTTCTCTAGCTTATTTGGCATTAATCTAATTGTCTTGAGTAAATTTTCACTTAGCTTTCAGTTATTTGTCTCCCAAATTCCAAATATAATTTTTACAGCTTTTAAGAAATAATAATTTTGATCATAATGAAAGTTTTAAAACTCTGAAATCTGGATTTATATGCAGTGCTGTAGATATGTTTCATCTTGTCCAAATAATATATGTTCAATGATAATATAATAAAAGCAACCTATTTTAAATCATATCAACATATGAGTTCATCTGTATAACTCTGATGTCCACAAATGTTTAAATTCTCTAAAAGATAAATTGTCTTATTTCTTTTGTACTTATAACAAAATATTTCCACTACAATTTCTTACACTGTAAATTGTTATCTTAGAAATGTATAAAATATAGTGAAAATCACAGAAATGGTTGGCCTTCTTAATGAAAGGCAGGTTCCTCAACCATAAAACGGATATCACCTCCCTCTTTCATAAGTCAGTTAATTTACTTGGGTTCTTATTTCTTTGCTTACATTCCTTTCTTTTAGGGTGCTACAGTGATAATTAAACTCATATCCAATAATTGCTCACTTTGCAACATATACACATATGTGAGAATGATAAATGTTGAAATCTAAAGATATTGTTTTTAGACTTTGTTAATACAAGCTTTGTTTGGGCTACAGTCACCCAAGAAATACTGTGGAAATAAGCAAATTTATTCTTCTAACCTGAGACTGGTAAGACACTCGCAGTGTAAGACCACTAAATACCTTATGATGGGAAAAAACTGCACAAAAACACATAAAACATTATTTTTCTTATTGGAGGGCTTCTAATACAAGATAACTGTAACCCAAATATGACATTAAGAACATTAAGAAAATTAAAAGCAAGGCATTAGGAAATTAGAGGTTACTCAAATGCAACTTTTTAAATCCAGTGGGTTATTGTGAAATTCATGTTTAACTTGACATCAGTCAGCCACACTATTTCCATCCACCTGACTCTACCTTTCCCTCAACTTTTTTTTAATAAATTAATTAATTTTATTTATTTATATTGGCTGTGTTGGGTCTTTGTTGCTGTGCGTGGGCTTTCTGTGGTTGCGGCAAGCGGGGGTTACTCTTCGTTGTGGTGCGCGAGCTTCTCTTGTTACAGAGCGTGGGCTCTAGGCGTGCGGCCTTCAGTAGTTGTGGCTCGCGGGCTCTGGAGCGCAGGCTCAGTAGTTGTGGCGCACGGGCTTAGTTGCTCCACGGCACGTGGGATCGTCCCCGACCAGGGCTTGAACCCGTGTCCCCTGCACTGGCAGGCAGATTCTTAACTACCACACCACCAGGGAAGCCCATACCCTTCCCTCAACTCTTAATTCTCCATGATTAAGGGCTCTGCTCTCCCTTTAGCATTTCACCATAAGCAGTCAACATTTTAGAAAGCATATAGCATAAACTCAGAAAAAAGATAATTTTGGATATGAGAATGAAAAGAGGAGTTAGAAAACACCTTAAAAAAACTAACATTTTTCTGTCTCCTTTTTCTATAATTTGTATTTGCAATCGATATATCAGTTCAAATTATAATTGGAACAATGTACTTTCTTCCTTTCCCTTCTCTCTAGACTGGGAAAGAGAAGAGCCTTATACTGAGAATCTGAGTACTTGCAAATGGAAATAAGAAACTTTAGTCAGTACTGTACCTCCAGTACAGTCAAGGAAGTGGTTTTTAACAGCATATAGATCAGCATGGACCAAATCTTATCTTTTGTCGGCCTAAGAAGCACAGTTTGAAAGTGGGATTGATGTTCTGACTAATAAGGAAGTACTAATGTCATGGAAGCCAGGTAGCCTCAAAAGCTAGGGGGCAATTAGAAGTATAGTCCTCTTGTTCTTAGAAAGTTTAGATGGTACCTGGAAGGTAAGGGTGTGTGTGTGTGTGCGTATCTTAAGGTATGAACTAAAGAAATAGAAAACTACAAAGGCATGCCTGTACTCTCTGATGAAATAACCAAGAAAGAGCATGTACCTGGAAGTGTCTAGGCCACTGATGAGCGCTCTGTGGGCTACCTACAGAATTTTGTACTGAAGCCCCAGATATGGTTTATTGGTTGGACATGGCAAAGTTAGTGAAATGCCCTTCTGGGGAAGTGAGGATGAATTTGAGTCCCGTATTAACCACCACTGTTAGATTTTCTCAAAAGTTGGATGGAAGAAGACATTTTCATAGATAGCTAAAATCTTAAAATTAAATTTAATTTAAAATTTAAATTTAGAAACTAAGGATATATAAGGAAGAATTCCTCTAGAGGAACACTTAGGGAA
>NW_006772693.1:1598226-1613007 GCF_000442215.2 Lipotes vexillifer | reverse complement strand
AGGGAAAGATTCAACACATTTGGTATTTTTCCTTTGTACTATGTGAAAAATCTTATTTAGAATGTAGTTCTAAATTTTAGGCCCTATATTCATTAATTACCCTAACATCTATTTAAGTCTGATATCCTGTTTAGAATTGAGTAGCTATGTAGAAAAGAACAAAAAGATGAAGAAATTGAGAGAATCATGGCATATTGACCGCTTCACTGCTCTCTGTTCAACAGAAACATCCTCCAATACCATGTCCAATACCTTCAGGTTCTAAACATCACCAAAGTCAGTGTCAATCACATTGGAGCCAGGGAGACCTGGGAAAACCCACGACATTAAGGCAAGCACAGCCCAGGAAGACTGTAAAACATCTCCTTTTACAAAATATACTAAAGGGCATGAAGGGGCCTATGAAAACTGTTTAACTTTCCTGAACTTATTTTTGACATCTGTCAAAGGGGAATAAAATGGGTGTTCTGCCTTGTTCGTAGATTTATAAATAATGTGAAGTAATATTTGAGAAAAAGTTCTGTAAGTTAAAAATAGCCCCTATAAATATAAGGCATAATTATGAAAAAAAATGCAAAACTAATGACAGAATTCTTTATTCACGAACCTAATGTAAAACTCTTTAATGTTAAATAATTTACTGCTGGAATTACAGTGCCACCTAAACACTCTATACCAGAATTATAGAACAGTAATAATCATGTTTTTGGGGTGCTGTCTATATTGTGTCAATGTATATGGATATTTTGTTGGAAATATTCCATTACAAAGTGCTCTTTGTGATGGTCCAGAATTCCAATTCAGTTTAGTATGTAAATCTTTCATCAAAGGGTTCAAAGAATTTTTAGGCCTAAAAGCAAATGTGACCAGGAAACGGAATAGACATAGCATTTATATAATAACTTTACACTATATTGCTCTCTAAATGTAACAAGAATGACATTTCCAGGAAGCTTAGATAATTGGATCCTTATTAATTGAATCCATATATTCTATACTAAGAAAAACCTACAATAACATAATTATATACATACACACAATAAAGAAATAGAGGAGATTGATTTAATGCATTGTGAAGAAATGGCTTTGTGTCTTTATACTGACCAAGGACCAACACGGTTCCTTTCCTCAAAAAGTAGGAGTGATAAAAAAAAACCTAATAAAATCAGTCTTACTGTAAACACAGGTGGTCTAAGATAACAAATGAAACACATATGTTACGGCTAAAGAGACAAAACCAACTAGAAAAATACAATTAGCAAAGTCATTCCTTGCAATTCTGCTTAATTCCTTAAGTAAGGGTTCCTACCTTTGTTAGGCCCTTCGGTGATATACTTTTTATTTGTGGTCCCACGTGCCTTCCATCACTTTACCCTATAAAAGCAGAAATGACATATATGTTATTAGGCTAAAGGTTATAGGTAAGTAGAGGTCCTTATCAAAAATTATATAAAACACTTAATCCAAGAAAAATTAAGTGCCTATCCTTCCCTAGAAAGGAGTCTCCCTGGCACATACATTAGTCTATGTAACCTTCTGAAAAACAGAAGTTCTATGTAAAGTTAGGATTTGGGGGCAAAATCCTTATTCAATAATCAGTGTGGGGAGACGAGGGGAATATGGTGGAAAAGACGCGGAGATCACCTTCCTCCCCACAGATACACCAGAAATAACATCTACACATGGAACAACTTCCTACAGAACACCTACTGAACGCTGGCAGACGACCTCAGACCTCCCAAAAGGCAAGAAACTCCCCACGTAGTTGGGTAGGGCAAAAGACAAAGAATAAACAGAGACAAAAGAATAGGGGCGGGACCTGCACCAGTGGGAGGGAGCCGTGAAGGAGGAAAAGTTTTCACACACTAGGAAGCCCCTTCGTGGCCGGAGACTGTGGTGGGCGGAGGGGGAGCTTCGGAGCCGCGGGGAAGAGCGCAGCCACAGGGGTGCAGAGGAAAAAGCGGAGAGATTCCTGCACAGAGGATCAGGGCCTACCAGCACTCACCAGCACGAGGGGCTTGTCTGCTCACCCGCCAGGGCGGGCGGGGCTGGGAGCTGAGGCTCGGGCTTCCATCGGAGCCCCGGGAGAGGACTGGGGTTGGTGGCGTGAACACAGCCTGCAGGGGATTAGTGCGCCACGGCTAGCTGGGAGGGAGTCCAGGGAAAAATCTTTAGCTGCCAAAGAGGTAAGAGACATTTTCTTCCCTCTTTGTTTCCTGGTGCGCGAGGAGAGGGGATTAAGAGCTCTGCTAAAAGGAGCTCCAGAGACGGGCGCGAGCCACGGCTAAAAGCGCAGACCCCAGAGACGTGCATGAGACGCTAAGGCTGCTGCCGCCGCCACAAAGAAGCCTGTGTGGGAGCACAGGTTACTATCCACACCTCCCCTACTGGGAGCCTATGCAGCCCGCCCCTGCCAGGGTCCTGGGATCCAGGAACAACTTCCCCGGGGGAACACATGGCGCGCCTCAGGCTGGTGCAACGTCACACCGGCCTCTGCCGCCGTAGGCCCGCCCCGCACTCCGTGCCCCTCCCTCCCCCAAGCCTGAGTGAGCCAGAGCACCCGAAGCAGCGGCTCCTTTAACCCCGTCCTGTCTGAGCGAAGAACAGATGCCCTCCGGCGAACTATAGACAGAGGCGGGGCCAAATCCAAAGCTGAGCCCCTGGGAGCTATGAGAACAAAGAAGAGAAAGGGAAATCTCTCCCAGCAAACTCAGAAGCAGCGGATTAAAGCTCCACAATCAACTTGAAGTACCCTGCATCTGTGGAATACATGAACAGACAACGAATCATGCCAAATTGAGGAGGGGGATTTTGAGAGCAAGATTTATGATTTTTTCCCCTTTTCCTCTTTTTGTGAGTGTGTATGTGTATGCTTCTGTGTGAGATTTTGTCTGTATAGCTTTGCTTCCACCATATGTCCTAGGGTTCAATCCGTCCGTTTTTTTCTTAACAATTATTTTTTATTTTAATAACTTTATTATATTTGATCTTACTTTATTTTATTTTACTTTATCTTTTTCCATTCTCTTTTCCTTCCTTCCCTCCCTCCTTCCTTCCTTCCTCCCTCCCTCCTTTCTTGTTTGCTTGCTTGCTTGCTTTCTACTTCTACTAATTCTTTCTTTCTACTTTTTCTCCCTTTTATTCTAAGCCATGTGGATGAAAGGCTCTTGGTACTGCTGCCAGGAGTCACTGCTGTGCCTCTGAGGTGGGAGAGGCAACTTCAGGACACTGGTCCACAAGAGACCACCCAGCTCCACATAATATCAAATGGCAAAAATTTCCCAGAGATCTCCACCTCAACACCAGCACCCAGCTTCACTCAATGACCAGCAAGCTACAGTGCTGGACGCCCTATGCCAAACAACTAGCAAAATAGGAACGCAACCCCACCCATTAGCAGAGAAGCTGCCTAAAAATATAATAAGTCTACAGAAACCCCAAAACACACCACCACACATGGATCTGCCCACTAGAAAGACAAGATCCAGCCTCATCCACCAGAACACATGCACTAGTCCCCTCCACCAGGAAGTCTACACAACCCACGGAACCAACCTTAGCCACTGGGGACAGACACCAAAAACAATGGGAACTACGAACCTGCAGCCTGCAAAAAGGAGACCCCAAACACAGTAAGATAAGCAAAATGAAAAGACAGAAAAACACACAGCAGATGAAGGAGCAACATAAAAACCCACCAGACCTAACAAATGAAGAGGAAATAGGCAGTCTACCTGAAAAAGAATTCAGATAATGATAGTAAAGATGATCCAAACTCTTGGAATTAGAATAGAGAAAATGCAAGAAACATTTAACAAGGACCTAGAAGAACTAAAGATGAAACAAACAACGATGAACAAACAATAAATGAAATTAAAAATACTCTAGAAGGGATCAATAGCAGAATAACTGAGGCAGAAGAACGGACAAGTGACCTGGAAGATAAAATAGTGGAAATAACTACTGCAGAGCAGAATAAAGAAAAAACAATGAAAAGAACTGAGGACAGTCTCATAGACCTCTGGGACAACATTAAACACACCAACATTCGAATTATACAGGTTCCAGAGGAAGAGAAAAAGAAAGGAACTGAGAAAATATTTGAAGATATTATAGTTGAAAACTTCCCTAATATGGGAAGGGAAATAGTTAATCAAGTCCAGGAAACACAGAGAGTCCCATACAGGATAAATCCAAGGAGAAATATGCCAAGACACATATTAATCAAATTGTCAAAAATTAAATACAAAGAAAACATATTAAAAGCATCAAGGGAAAAACAACAAATAACACACAAGGGAATCCCCATAAGGTTAACAGCTGATCTTTCAGCAGAAACTCTGCAAGCCAGAAGGGACTGGCAGGACATATTTAAAGTGATGAAGGAGAAAAACCTACAACCAAGATTACTCTACCAGCAAGGATCTCATTCAGATTTGATGGAGAAATTAAAACCTTTACAGACAAGCAAAAGCTGAGAGAGTTCAGCACCACCAAACCAGCTTTACAACAAATGCTAAAGGAACTTATCTAGGCAAGAAACACAAGAGAAGGAAAAGACCTACAATAACAGACCCAAAACAATTAAGAAAATGGGAATAGGAACATACATAACGATAATTACCTTAAATGTAAATGGACCAAATGCTCCCACCGAAAGACACAGATTGGCTGAATGGATCCAAAAATAAGAACCATATATATGCTGTCTACAAGAGACCCACTTCAGACCTAGAGACACATACAGACTGAAAGTGAGGGGACAGAAAAAGATATTCCATGCAAATGGAAACCAAAAGAAAGCTGGAGTAGCAATTCTCATATCAGACAAAATAGACTTTAAAATAAAGATTGTTACAAGAGACAAAGAAGGACACTACATAATGATCAAGGGATCGATCCAAGAAGAAGATATAACAATTGTAAACATTTATGCACCCAACATAGGAGACCCTCAATATATAAGGCAAATACGAACAGCCATAAAAGGGGAAATCTACAGTAACACACTCATAGTAGGGGACTTTAACACCCCACTTTCACCAATGGACAGATCATCCAAACTGAAAATAAATAAGCAAACACAAGCTTTAAATGATACATTAAACAAGATGGACTTAATTGATATTTATAGGACATTCCATCCAAAAACAACAGAATACACATTTTTCTCCAGTGCCCATGGAACATTCTCCATGTTCCAGGATAGATCATATCTTGGGTCACAAATCAAGCCTTGGTAAATTTACGAAAATTGAAATTGTATCAAGTATCTTTTCCGACCACAATGCTATGAGACTAGATATCAATTACAGAAAAAGATCTGTAAAAAATACAAACACATAGAGGCTAAACAATACACTACTTAATAACCAAGAGATCACTGAAGAAATCAAAGAAGAAATAAAAAAATACCTAGAAACAAATGACAATGGAGACACGACCCAAAACCTATGGGATGCAGCAAAAGCAATTCTAAGAGGGAAGTTTATAGCAATACAACACTCCCTTAAGAAACAGGAAACATCTCGAATAATCAACCTAAACTTGCACATAAAGCAACTAGAGAAAGAAGAATAAAAAACTCCCAAAGTTAGCAAAAGGAAAGAAATTATAAAAATCAGATCAGAAATAAATGAAAAAGAAATGAAGGAAATGATAGCAAAGATCAATGAAACTAAAAGCTGGTTCTTTGAGAAGATAAACAGTATTGATAAACCATTAGCCAGACTCATCAAGAAAAAAAGGGAGAAGACTCAAATCAATAGAATTAGAAATGAAAAAAGAGAAGCAACAACTGACACGGCAGAAATACAAAGGGTCATGAGAGATTACTACAAGCAACTCTATGCCAGTAAAATGGACAATCTGGAAGAAATGGACAAATTCTTAGAAATGCACAACCTGCCAAAAGTGAAGCAGGAAGATACAGAAAATATGAACAGACCAATCACAAGCACTGAAATTGAAACTGTGATTAAAAATCTTCCAACAAACAAAAGCCCAGGACCAGATGGCTTCACAGGCGAATTCTATCAAACATTTAGAGAAGAGCTAACACCTATCGTTCTCAAACTCTTCCAAAATATAGCAGAGGGAGGAACACTCCCAAACTCATTCTACGAGGCCACCATCACCTTGATACCAAAACCAGAAAAGGATGTTACAAAGAAAGAAAACTACAGGCCAATATCACTGATGAACATAGATGCAAAAATCCTCAACAAAATACTAGCAAACACAATCCAACAGCACATTAAAAGGATCATACACCATGATCAAGTGGGGTTTATTCCGGGAATGAAAGGATTTTTCAATAAATCAATCAATGTGATAAACCATATTAACAAATTGAAGGAGAAAAACCATATGATCATCTCAATAGATGCAGAGAAAGTTGTCAACAAAATTCAACACCCATTTATCATAAAAACCCTGCAGGAAGTAGGCACAGAGGGAACTTTCCTCAACATAATAAAGGCCATATATGACAAACCCACAGCCAACATCATCCTCAATGGTGAATAACTGAAAGCATTTCCACTAAGATCAGGAACAAGACAAGGTTGCCCACTCTCACCACCCTTATTCAACAAGAGTTTTGGAATTTTTAGCCACAGCAATCAGAGAAGAAAAGGAAATAAAAGGAATCCAAATCGGAAAAGAAGAAGTAAAGCTGTCACTGTTTGCAGATGACATGATACTATACATAGAGAATCCTAAAGATGCTACCAGAAAACTACTAGAGCTAATCAATGAATTTGGTAAAGTAGCAGGATACAAAATTAATGCACAGAAATCTCTGGCATTCCTATACACTAATGATGAAAAATCTGAAAGTGAAATCAAGAAAACACTCCCATTTACCATTGCAACAAAAAGAATAAAATATCTAGGAATAAACCTACTTAAGGAGACAAAAGACCTGTATGCAGAAAATTATAAGACACTGATGAAAGAAATTAAAGATGATACAAATAGATGGAGAGATATACCATATTCTTGGATTGGAAGAATCAACATTGTGAAAAATGACTCTACTACCCAAAGCAATCTATAGATTCAATGCAATCCCTATCAAACTACTACTGGCATTTTTCACAGAACTAGAACAAAAAATTTCACTATTTGTATGGAAACAAAAAGACCCTGAATAGCCCAGCAATCTTGAGAATGAAAAATGGAGCTGGAGGAATCAGGCTCCCTGACTTCAGACTATACTACAAAGCTACAGTAATCAAGACACTATTGTACTGGCACAAAAACAGAAATATAGATCAATGGAATAGGATAGAAAGCCCAGAGATAAACGCACGCAATATGGCCACCTTATCTTTGATAAAGGGGCCAGGAATATACAGTGGGGAAAGGAGAGCCTCTTCAATAAGTGGTGCTGGGAAAACTGGACAGGTACATGTAAAGTATGAGATTAGATCACTCCCTAACACCATACACAAAAATAAACTCAAAATGGTTTAAAGACCTAAATGCAAGGCCAGAAACTTTCAAACTCTTAGAGGAAAACACAGGCAGAACACTCTATGACATAAATCACAGCAAGATCCTTTTTGACCCACCTCCTAGAGAAATGGAAATAAAAACAAAAATAAACAAATGGGACTTAATGAAACTTCAAAGCTTTTGCACAGCAAAGGAAACCATAAACAAGACCAAAAGACAACCCTCAGAATGGGCGAAAATATTTGCAAATGAAGCAACTGACAAAGGATTCATCTCCAAAATTTATAAGCAGCTCTTGCAGCTCAATAACAAAAAAACAAACAACCCAATCAAAAAATGGGCAGAAGATCTAAATAGACATTTCTCTAAAGAAGATATACAGATTGCCAACAAACACATGAAAGAATGCTCAACATCATTAATCATTAGAGAAATGCAAATCAAAACTACAATGAGATATCATCTCACACCAGTCAGAATGGCCATCATCAAAAAATCTGGAAACAATCAATGCTGGAGAGGGTATGGAGAAAAGGGAACACTCTTGCACTGCTGGTGGGAATGTGAATTGGTACAGCCAGTACGGAGAACAGTATGGAAGTTCCTTAAAAAACTACAAACAGAACTACCATATGAACCAGCAATCCCACTACTGGGCATATACCCTGAGAAAACCATAATTCAAAAAGAGTCATGTACCAAAATGTTCATTGCAGCTCTATTTACAATAGCCCGGAGATGGAAACAACCTAAGTGCCCATCTTCAGATGAATGGATAAAGAAGATGTGGCACATATATACAATGGAATATTACTCAGACATAAAAAGAAACGAAATTGAGCTATTTGTAATGAGGTGGATGGACCTAGAGTCTGTCATACAGAGTGAAGTAAGTCAGAAAGAGAAAGACAAATACCGTATGCTAACACATATATATATGGAATTTAAGCGGAAAAAAATGTCATGAAGAACCTAGGGGTAAGACAAGAATAAAGCCACAGACCTACTAGAGAACGGACTTGAGGATATGCGGAGGGGGAAGGGTGAGCTGTGACAAAGCAAAAGAGAGGCATGGACATATATACACTATGAAACGTTAAGGTAGATAGCTAGTGGGAAGCAGCGCATAGCACAGGGAGATCAGCTCAGTGCTTTGTGACCACCTGGAGGGGTGGGATAGGGAGGGTGGGAGGGAGGGAAACACAAGAGGGAAGAGATATGGGAACATATGCATATGTATAACTGATTCACTTTGTTATAAAGCAGAAACTAACACACCATTGTAAAGCAATTATACTCTAATACAGATGTAAAAAAATAATAATAATCAGTGTGAACTGTACTTTTCCTTTGTACATGATTACTTTTTTCCAGAATGACAAGGGGTTGTCTATAGAGGCAACTAATAAGAAAAGCTGATGTTCAGGGACTTACATATCATCTACCTCTCTAATTTTTTCCAAATCAGGCACATGACAAAGTCGTGTAATAGGCTTGCAGGAAATATTTGTTTAATAAATAAATAAATTGTAGGACCCACAAATTGATTATGTCTCTGGGATAATGTCTTGAATAACATTTGAGCAATTCTGGAACCAAGTCCATTTAAGAAGTGTCTGGCTTCACTTTTATCTCTCATAAAAATGTCATTCAGTTCACAAGTTATCTCCTATATGAAAATATATATCTACCAAAAAAAGTAATCAAAGTTCTCTGTTCTTTGTTCTATACTTTTATAATCATGAGGAAAGTGATGGAGTAAAAGATATATATATAGATAGATAGATAGATAGATATCTTAATTTTATAGGACTGTGATATAGATTACTTAACTATAATTTAAAAGCTTACTTAGATTTTGTTAATGCTTAAAGTTGAATAAAACAGCTATTTAGAGAGGCATTTCTCCTAAATCAAGAAACTAACCAACAATATAAAACAAAACATGTGATAATGAATATTTTCAGTAAGATAAAAGGATGTACTTTTTGTCACATAAGCTGAATCTAGGAGAGGACTATGACCTTTGTTCCTAATAAAACAAGGGAGCACAACATATTTATTATGAACTAAATAATTTCAAAATACCTATATTAATCAGTTGTCTCTAGAGAAACAGAAGGAGATGATAGAAAGATAGATGATAGGTATATATAGATATATATAAACATATAGAAATAGACTTATGAGAGATTGGCTCAAGAATTATGGAGGCTGCAAAGCCCCATGATCTGCTGTCTGCAATCTGAAGGTCCTGAAAGCCAGAGGTGGAGTTCCAGTCCAAACCTGGAGGCCTGAGAACCAGGGGAACCGATGACATAAGTTCCAATCTGATTCCAAAGACCCAAAAATCAGGAGGGCCAACATCCAAGTGCAGGAGAAGATGAATGTCCCAGCTCAAGCGGAGAGCAAATTTGGCCTTCCTCCACCTTTTCATTCTATTCAGACCTCCAATGGATTGGATGATACCCACCTGAACTGGTGAGCACAATCTTCTTTACTGTCTACTGACCCAAATGCTAATCTATTCCAGAAACACCCTCACAGACACATGCAGAAATAATGTTTTACCAGTTATCTGGGCATCCCTTAACCCAGTCAAGGCAACATATAAAATTAACCATCACAATACTTTAGAATAAATATTTAATATTGTTTGAGCAAAGGTCAGTGTTCAAGGTCTGACTTGAGATGGTGCCTTAAAAATGCACACATGGGGTTTCCCTGGTGGCGCAGTGGTTGAGAGTCCGCCTGGCAATGCAGGGAATACGGGTTCGTGCCCCGGTCCGAGAAGATCCCACATGCCGCGGAGCGGCTGGGCCCGTGAGCCATGGCCGCTGAACCTAAGCGTCCGGAGCCTGTGCTCCGCAGCAGGAGAGGCCACGACAGTGAGAGGCCCGTTTACCAAAAAAAAAAAAGCACACATGATAAAATATAATAGATGTCATATGTGAAGTTATTCTTATACTAGACTATTCTAGAATAATTTATAAAGCTAAAAGATTATCAAATAGTTAATATAGTTGAGTCCTGGTTTACAAAATTAAATGCAATTAAAGATGCAGTCATATGTTATAAAACATTATAAAATATCAAGTTTAAAAATTCTTAGTAATAATATAAAAATACATTGTATTTCAACATTACTGAAATGTTAGCAATATGGTAGGCTATTATGAAAATTATTGTGAGCCAAAGAATGGGAATAGAACTAGACAAAAATAGAAGAACATCATCAAAGGCAAAGTAAATTATAACTGAAAAATTAAGTGCAAATTAGGAGCTGGCAATCTAAGGTCCATGTGCCAAATATGCCTTTTGGGGGTATTTTCAAACACGTGTATTGTCAACTGTGTTTCTGTCTGCCTTGTTTTAAAGAACCTGCAAAATATCCATTATCTGTTCTTAGCTTGCTGCTCTGAAGAGTGTGTGTGGTCATTATCAACACTCCAGTTGACTCATACTCTGACAAAATGACAGACAAGTAGGCACAAAGCTTTTAAAAAGTTAGAACTTCTCTGAATTAACCTACTGTGGCCTAATTGACTCATTTAAAAAAAAAAACAAAAAACTGAACAACAGCAATAACGAAGAATGAAAATCTAATGAAGTACAGCTTGGAGATACACTAATAAACATGTGGTAGAATATGTTTTTCTTAAAAAGAAAACTCTAGGAATTTTATAATCCTAAATTGATCAACAGAGGCCTTTTATCTGATAACACAATTTCCTCAGATTGTAAGGCAGCAGGAGTCTAAGGAAATGTTGTACCTATAAAATTAGAGTCCAACAGCCTTAATTTGTACTCAGTTTGAAAGTGTTTATAAATTTTTATTAAGATTCCTTCATTAGCCTTTAATACTCAACTTTCTACTTATTGTGGACATATTATTACAAGAGGTCCTAGCCTAGATGACAGCACAATCTAATTAGAATGTGTCACATTTGGTGTCACTTTTTCTACCTGACGCTCGTCATGCCTCTGTGAACAGACACGGGCTTAACCCTGAGGAGAATTTGAAAATTCATCACAGGCAAGTCACAGAAGTGTGACCAAGTTTAGGGTGAAAAAATAATTATCAGATATAGCACTCTCAAATTCTTTGGCTTTAGAGATAACAAAATCTTGTTTAGCCAGAATGCCTGGGGAACAGGACAATCTGATTAAATTGATTTTCTACCTAAATTATGGTAAACTCATAAACTTTTAAAAATTCATTATAAAAAAAAGACAGTGCAGAGTTATTAATAAGAATCATGTTTGACATAATAGAGGAAGAGGTGGTAGTGACAGTTAAATATTTATGATTCTCAACCATTTGGAGGCACACACACATACACGCACACTACATCTCTATAGATATGAACATAGAGATAGAGGAATAATGTACAATTACAAAGTATTATTCCATATGACATTAGATATAAATAAATTGACTTAAGGAAATATATCAGTGCTTTCATAATCCAAAAAGCACCACATACTCAGGTAACAAGAAGGCAGGATGGTTGGCCACTGGAGGTGGTCCTAGATATATATTTCAATACATGCTAAAATCTTTCTAAATGCAGTTAGAGTTATTCCTGGATTAGATGGAGAGTATACCACATAAAACTGCTTTCTTGGTGGATGAGGATCCAATAAGTAAAGCATCATATGAATTATTTTTAAAAGATCAATAATTACTGAAGAAGATATAAATTGGCAAAGAAAAATCTTCCAAAAACAAGTATCAAGGGAAACTCCTGATTTCCTGATTTCCCACATATGTAAAACATATCCTAGAGATCAGAATAAGTCAATTCTCTTTGCTTCTCCTTGCCCGATGAAGTTTTGGCAGAACACTTTTTCAAGTTCATAGATTTCAAAAAATCCCCAATCTCACAAATTAAACACCAGCTATTATCTGTAATTTTTGTAACTTATGATATGGAATATTTTGTCTTCATTTTCTTTTATTCCTTTCATTACTATTGATTTGTGTGTGTGTGTGTGTGTGTGTGCGTGTGTGTGGTGAGAACATTTAAGATCTACCTTCTTAGCAACTTTGAAGTATATAATACAGTATTGGTGACAATAATCACAGTGCTCTGCATTAGATCTCCAGAAACTATTCATCTTCTAACTGCAAGTTTGTGCCCTCTGACCAATGTTTCCCCAGTTCCCTCACTTCCCCAGACCCTGGTAACCATCATTCTACTCTCTGTCTACAAGTACAGCTTTTTTAGATTCCACATATAAGGGATATCATGAAGTATTTGTCTTTGTCTGAATTATCTCACTTAGCATAGGCCTTCGATGTTCATCTCTGTTGTCACAAATGGCAGGATTTCCTTCTTTCTCATAGCTGAATAATATTCTATTGTATATATAAACATCACATCTTCTTTCTCCATTCATCCATTGACCAACACAGGTTGTTTCCATATTTTGGCTATTGTAATGTTACAAAGAACATGATATGCAGATATCTCTTCAGTACCTTCTTGTCACTTTCTTTGGATATGTACCCAGAAGTGGGATTGCTGGATGATATGGTAGTCTTTTTTTTTTTTTTTTTTTTTTCCCTTGCAATTTTTTTTTTTTTTTTTTTTTTTGCAGTAGGCGGCCCTCTCACTGTTGTGGCTTCTCCCGTTGTGGAGCACAGGCTCTGGACGCGCAGGCTCAGCAGCCACAGCTCATGGGCCCAGCCACTCCGCAGCATGTGGGATCTTCCCAGACCGGGGTACGAACCCGTGTCCCCTGCATCGGCAGGCGGACTCTCAACCACTGCGCCACCGGGGAAGCCCGGTAGTCTTATTTTTTATTTTTTGAGGGACTCCATAATGTTATCAATAGTAGCTGTGCTAATTTACATTTCTACAAACAGTGCACAAGGGTTCCCTTTTCTCCACATCGTCTCCAACACTTATAGCTTGTCTTCTTGATGACAGCCATTCTAACAGGTGTGAAGTGATATAATTGTTTTGATTTCCATTTCCCTAATGATCAGTGATACTGAGCATCTTTTCCTATACCTGTTGGTCATTGGATATCTTCTTTGGAATAAATATCAATTCAGTTCCTCTGCACATTTTTTAATTTGTATTATTTGCTTACTTGTTTTTGAGTTGTATGATTTCTTTATGTATTTTAGGTATTAAACTTTTATCAGAAATATGATTTGAAAATATGTTCTCCCATTTGTAAGTTACCTTACCATTTTGTTGATTGTTTCTTTTGCTGTGCAGAAGCATTTTAATTTTATGTAATCCCACTTATTTGCTTTTGTTGCTTGTGCTTTTGATGTCATATCCAAAATTCATTGCCAAGACCAATGACAGGGAGCTTTTCCTCTATGTTTTCTTCTAGGAGCTTTATGCTTACAAGTCTTATGTTTAGGTCTTTAATCCATTTTGAGTTAATTTTTTTTTTTTTTTTTTTTTTTGTGGGATGCGGGCCTCTCGCCGCTGCGGCCTCTCCCGTTGCAGAGCACAGGCTCCGGACGCCCAGGCTCAGTGGCCATGGCTCACGGGCCCAGCCGCTCGGCGGCATGCGGGATCCTCCCGGACTGGGGCACAAACCCACGTCCCCCGCATCGGCAGGCGGACTCCCAACCACTGCGCCACCAGGGAAGCCCTTGAGTTAATTTTTGTGAGTGGTATAAGATAGGGGTCTAATTTCATTTTCCTGCCTGTGGTTATCAAGTTTTCACAACACCATTTATCGAAGAGGCTATCATTTCCCCATTGAGTATTCCTGGCTCCCTTGTCAAATATTAGTTGACCATATAAGAGGTGTTTACTTCTGGGCTCACCATTCTGTTCTATTGGTCTATGTGTCCATTTTTATGTCAGAGCCATAATTTTTTGATTACTATAGCTGTGTAGTATAACTTGAAATCAGAAAATGAGATGCCTAAAGTTTTGTTCATCTTTTTCAGAATTACTTTGGCTATTTGGGGTCTTTTGTGGCTCACTACAAATTTTAGAATTGTTTTTACTATCTATGGAAAATACCATTGAAATTCTGATAGGAATTGCACTGAATCTATAGATGACTTTGGGTAGTATGGGCATTTTAACAAAATTACATTTTCCGATTTTTGAACATGGGATATTTTTACATTTGTTTCTGTCCTCTTCAATTTCTTTCATCAAAGTCCTGTTTTCATTGTACAGATCTTTCACTTTCTTGGTTAAATTCACTTCCAAGTATTTTATTGTTTTTGATGCTTTTGTGAATGGGATTGTCTTCTTTATTTCTTTTCAGATATTTTGTTATTACTATATAGAAACATAACTGATTTCTGTATGTTGGTTTTATATCCTGTAAATT
>NW_006772693.1:1588226-1593226 GCF_000442215.2 Lipotes vexillifer | reverse complement strand
TAAGTAATGCTTTGGGTATTCTAAAATTCCATTTTAAATATAATAACTTTAAAATATTAAGTGCATGTGATATTATCTTTCATCTTAAAATGATTTTTATTTTGTCTTAATACTTCATTTTGATGTTTCCTTTATTAAATGTCTAAATCAAGGGATAGTTTTATATGTTAATGAAATATATAATCTTGTCACTACATATCAGCTCATACTATTATCATATAAGTATATTGTTACATTATATCAGTTTGTTTTGCAGAAAACCTCTGAAACTTTTAGTATTGCCCTTTCAGAAAAATGATGCACTGTTTATTGCTATTCTTTATTTGAACATGTTTAAATAATAATGAATCAGCATAATTGGCAGCATTTTTTCCTTAGTGATCCATATATCTTACAGTCAATGGCATCTTAGATTCAATGAAATAAGAAGAGTGATAATACATAACTTTTATTGAGCTTTCCCTATATGCCACACACAAAATTTTGCATGTGTTAATTTCATTTAATCATTACAAAACTCTTAAGGTAGAACCTAATACTATTGCTATTTTATACATTTGCAAATCAAGGTACAATGGGTATATAATAATTACCCTAGATCAAACAGTAATGAAGCTTTGAACCCAGTATAACTATAGAGGCAGTCAACTTAAACACCTCATCACATTGTAACACTCAAGATATGCTATTTACTTGGAAGTAATCTTCTTTAGGGGAAAATGAATAGCCTTAGATCTGAAACTAAAATAGAAAATACTGTTCCTCCTAGAAAATCTCAACATTATCTCTCAACAATTTAATGGCATCCTGTCAAAGATACAGTATTCAAAAGAGATTTTAAAGTTCTGTTGTGAAATATTTCAAAGTTATTGCTAAATAAGAAATATTGACCCAACTTGTAGCAGTCCTTTAAGAACTACACTTTTACGTATGAATGTGGGTTAAAAAGAGCTACATTCTGTAGAGCTAGAGATGGAGGCAAACAAATTAACCAACATTGGATCCAATTTTTTATGGGAAATTAGGTTTTGGTTCTCATTGGCCATACAATGTAGTGTTTACAGCCTCTAATTAAACTTAAACAGAACTTAAAACAGCAACAATTTCAATATTTAGGTGTAAACTGGTTCTGGACAACATTCCCCCCAAAAAATGAACTCTGTATATACATGTTGGATAATAATATCTTACACAGCATACAGAGAATCTAAAAAGAATAGAAAAATTATATAGAAATAATGTGGAGAGTGCACAGTACTGGCAAGAAGTAAAGTGAAATTTGTATCTCTGAATCTCATTTATCAAAAATGACCTCTTAAAATTTAGAAACATTTTCTGCAATGTATTATCATTTATGATTCATAAAAAACATTCTTAATCATGAAATATTACCTAACATATTCTGCATGAATACCTATTTCTTTTGTCAGAATTAATTGAAAATTCTGTCTTTGCAAGTTTGTACATCTGTCCCATAATATAACTAAAATGCTTTTGTGGTTCTGCAAGGTTGTTCCTAAGAACTCTTAGAATGGAGCAATTGAAAACATTTGCCTTGTAAAACATATTATCTAGGTTTCTTCATCTATTAGATATTAAAGTGACGAGATTTGAGCAGACCAATTTATCCCAGGTAGAGCATTGCTCTCAGTGCTTATGTAATTACAACTTCATTCGTGCCTAAATGTAAAGACAATGGAAACATCAGCTAGGATTACATGGCTGTGATACCGGTTAGTTTCTTTTTACTGAATAGGTTGTATGCCTTAGTAACCCCACATCTTATGTTAACATGGCATATCAGTGGTGAAAAACATATCAGCACCCATACCAGTCAACCTGTATAAGAAGGGATCATATTTTACATCTACACCTCGTGAGTACAGTTAGTTTGGAAAAGAATCATCCTTTAGAGCTATCAATACAAAACTTTTCAGTGAATAAATGGAATGGTATTATCAGACTTAGGAGTATTTATAGATAGTATAGAGTTTGATTTAGTTTATCTCAAAAAATATAATTCATAAACCACATAATATTTGCCACGGACTGTGCTAGATGATATACTGGAGTAGCAAAAAGCCACACTTCCTTCCCTCAGGAAAGCAATAACCAAGTGTGAGAGACAGACAAATATAGTTATTCAGGGTATCACCAAGTACAAGGTATACCTTGACATTTTCACTGATATCAAATGAGTTTTTCTTCTTGGTATAATTTTGAAGAAGGTAAAATATCAGAAGTAATTTTGCAGAGTCAAATAATTTTAATACAAACTTATTTGCTGACATTTGGGTAACTATGCATATGAATCTGCCTATAAGAGTAGGGAATAATTTTATGAGCAGCTCAATCCTGTACAGCCAGGTATTAGAACACATATCTAGACTCACCATTAAATAAAAGTTTGTTCCTTACTTCTATAAAATATTCAATATGAAATATCAGGTGTAAAAATATATAAACATCACACAAGAAAAATCAATTTCATTTTCAGAAATAAGTTCTTCCTCAAAATCTAAAATTTGATTTTTTTTAATTTTTACATTTGCAAAGGTCACTAAATCTCTGTCAAAACTTATATTTCATATATGTGTATATATATACATATATACGTATGTATATGCATATTAGACACACATACATACAGAAAGGAAATTATGTTTTCATGTAAATTCAAGGATCTTCAAACCAACCAGGAGTTATTAAAATTATATGTGTGTAACGTAGTCTCTCTAAGAGTTTCCTACTCAAGCTCTGGCTGAGATTTTTCTTTTCTCTTTGCTTCCAGGAACATATTGGAAAACAAAGATTAAAGAGAATTCTGAAGTAAGTCATTTACTAACTGAGAATTTAATTGTGAGTTTGCCAACCATGGTTTGATTTTTCATCGTCTTGTTCCAGGGTTATAAACCTTTCAATTCATTTATATTTATAAATAATTCCTGCTACATTACGTGCATGGATTATTAGGAATGTCTCCCAACAGAATTTTGTCAACTTTCTGTACATAATTAATTAAAAGCCCTGGTTCACTTTTTATCAAACTTTCACAGTGGGTTAGAATATCTGAAATCTAAACTGAAAGTCTCTTTTAATCCAAATGACTACTCATTCCATAGTTTGGAAGTCTCTTTATTTCATGGATTTGAAAAGGGAGATTAAAGCCATTGGAGAAATCACCTTGGGCAGAATGTGGTTTTGCTGGTAACAGAATTATGTTTCACAGCAAAGGAAGCCAGACCCTGTATCTAATTAACAAACCAACTGTGATAAAAACGAGTCAAAGGAGAAAACTACTGGCCTAAAACTATGATCCTACCTACAAAGGAATGGAGAGGGTATAACAGTTGACCTCTGTCCATACAATATTTACAATTCCCATTGTATTTCTAAAAGGAACTCAAATAAGCACAGTCTTCATATGCCCTGTAGCAGAGTAAAATCCCTAATCCTACAACTTCACCTAACCCAGCTTCCTTGCAAAGTGACCTTTGAATCACCTAAGGAGATTTTAAAACCTACCATTGCCTGGGCTCTAGCACTCAGATTCTGTTTCAATTAGTCAAGATGGGAACAGAGAACAGTTTGTTTATGATATAATTATATGTATATATCATCAGGAGATATTACTATGCAAACAAGGTTGAATATGCTGAAGTCCTAGTCTGTTAATTCTGAGGAATTTGGAGTCATGTAAAAATGTATGGATTGTGTTAATCTTCATAATATTCACTTTGTTTATCCTATCGTTTCCTCAGCATTACCTTAAATTTTGAAAGTGTGAATTTAGCATGAAGCAGTAGGTAATAGACCAAAGATGCAGAAGGGTAAAATTGGCAATGATAATAAGTATATATTTAAAGTGGCACTTTACCAAGTAAAGCACTTGAAATTTAAAAGATGTTTCGTATCCATTGTCTTATACACCTGCTGTCAGTGATGGTATTGTTGTTTTTAGACTCAGGTGCCCAGATTTGAGTTAATCATATTCTTCTATCTATGGCACATTTACATCTTAGGCACATGCAACATTTCTTCCATTTATTTAATCTTCTGTCTCTCTCCCATTTCCCCCACAACAGTAACAAAACAATCCAATTAGCAAATGGGCAAAAGACATGATGAGATATTTTACCAAAAAGATTACAGAGATGGAAAATAAGCTCATGAAACGATGTTCAACATCACTAGCCACTGTGCAAATACAAATTAAGATCACAATGAGTTATCACTATATGGGGGCACACCGCATTTTATTGCATTTCACTTTTTTGTGCTTCACAGATGTTGCACTTTTTTACAAACTGAAGAAAACTGTCGAGCAAGTCTATTGGCACCATTTTTCCAACAGCACTATTGTTTAACTAAAGTATGTACATTTTTTTAAGACATAATGCTATTACATACTTAATAGACTATACTATAAATATTAAGTTTTATATGAGCTGAAAAAAACAAAAAATTCATATGACTCGCTTTATGGTGATATTTGCTTTACTGCAGTGGTCTGGAACTGAACCTGAAATATTTCCATTACAGGTGTATAGATATGACTGTACTTATTAAAATGGCCTGACGTTAATATGCGCTTTGGTGACCTGTGAGTCATTCAAAAAACCAAAGTCGAGTAATTTTTAAAACATTCTCTGTATTGCTGTAGCTTTATGGTAAGTCTTGAAATCATATACTGTATTATCTCCAAAATTTTATACTTCTTTTTCAAAATGGCTTTGATATTCTACATTATATACATTTCCAAGTGCATTTTAGAATTATCTATTATGTTTTAAAATGCCTGCAGGGAATTTTGTAGATCTATTTTGGGGGAATCTTAATATTGTCTTCCAATCCATAAACATGATACATCTATTTATATAAGTCTTTTTCTCAAAAAGACTTCATCGTTTAAACATATAGATCTGGCTGAAATGTTATTAGATTTATGCTAAGGTATTTGATGTCATTTTTGATATATATATATATATATATATATATAT
>NW_006772693.1:1507836-1587860 GCF_000442215.2 Lipotes vexillifer | reverse complement strand
TTTTTTTTCGTTACGCGGGCCTCTCACCATTGTGGCCTCTCCCGTTGCAGAGCACAGGCTCCGGACGCGCAGGCTCAGCGGCCATGGCCCACGGGCCTAGCTGCTCCACGGCATGTGGGATCTTCCCAGACCAGGGCACGAACCCGTGTCCCCTGCATCGGCAGGCGGACTCTCAACCACTGTGCCACCAGGAAAGCCCACTATATATTTTGAGATACTTAAAATTTTGTTTTCCAATTGTTCATTGCTAATATATAGAAATTCAATTTTTATTGATATTGAATCTTGCATCTTGGCAAATTCAACGATTCTGATGATTTTGGAAATATCATAAGGTTTAGTAAGTAAACAATTATGTTGTTTGGAAAAATTATAGTTTAAAATTTTTCTTTCTAAATTGATTGGCTTTTAATTTCCCCCTAACCTTATAGCACTTCCTAGGACCTTTGGAATAATGATGAATGGAATTGGTGAGAGCTAAGCTGCTTCTTTGCCTTAAGAGAAAAAATGTTTAGTGTTTCTCCATTAGACTATGCATATGAATTACCTATAGTTTTTTTTTTTTTTAATGGCCTTTAGCATCTTGAGGAAATTTCCTTTAAATCCTATTTTGATTAGCGTTTTCAAAGAAAAGAGACATAAAATTTTGTCAAATGCTTTTGCTGTGCAATTGAAATATATAATTTTTCATCATTATTCTGTTAATGTGGTGTTTTACATTGATTTCAATTCTTGAATCAAACTTGCATTCCTGTGATAAGCCTGACTTAGTCACGATGATTTATCTTTTTTTAATGTATTGCTGATTTACTAGCATTATGTTGAGAATTTTTACATCTGTATTCATGCCAAATTTTGATATACAAATCTCTTTTGCTGTAGCATTTTTTCAGGTTTTGGTATAAAATTAATATTGACCCATAAAATTAATATTGACCCATAAAATACGTTGGAAATTGTTCACTCCTATATTTTCTCAAAGAGTGAAGTATTGATATTATGTCTTTATTAAATGTTTAGTACAATTCACTGATGAAGCCATCTGGGCCTGGAAATCTTTTTGTGAAAAGTTTATGATTATGAATTATATTATTTTAATAAATAAGGGGCTCTTCGTATTTTCTTGTTTCTTCTATGTCAATGCTAGTAACGTATGTCTTACAAGGGTTTTGTGCATTTTATATAAATCATCAAACATGTTAATATAGAGTTGTTTGCAATATTTTTGTATTACCTTTTGATTTCTATAGGATCTTCATTTATGTTCTCCCTTGTATTACTTTATGATAATGTGTGCTTTCTCAGTTCTTTTCTTAATCATTTTTTTTCAGATTTAGCAATTTATCAGTCTTTTAAAATAACTAATTTTGGCATTGTCAATTTTCTCTACTGTATCATTTTTTTTGTTTTCTTGATTTCTGCTCTTATTTTATAATTTCTCTTATTTACTTAGGTTTTAATTTGCTCTTCTTTTGCTAACTTCTTGAACTGACAGTGGAGACCATTAACTGTATATCTTTACTCTTTTCTAATATAAATGTTCAAAGTTACATAATTTCTTCTAAGTATTGCCTATACTGTATTTTACAAACTTTAATGCTATGTTTCCTTACCATTCATTTCAGTTCTGAACCTTTGTTCTAGAGACTGCAATATTCATCTTTAATTGATCACAGTCTACTTTCAATATTATTACACTATTTTTAAAAAAGGGTAAGAGAATTCTTATAGTCTAATTCTATTTTCCCACTACTGCCCTTTAGAGACTTGTCTTAAAATTTGATTTTCTAGGGCTTCCCTGGTGACCCAGTGGTTGAGAGTCCGCCTGCCGATGCAGGGGACACAGGTTCATGCCCCAGTCCACGAGGATCCCACATGCCGTGGAGCGGCTGGACCCGTGAGCCATGGCTGCTGAGCCTGTGCGTCCAGAGCCTGTGCTCCGCAGCGGGAGATGCCACAATAGTGAGAGGCCCGCATACCACAAAAAAAATAAATAAATAAAAATAAAAAATAATTTGATTTTCTATACACAAAAACACTATAATACATTACACTTTTAACGTTATGTATTTTTATTTCTGCTTTAATTAAGACTCACCTAAAGATACACACACACACACACACACACACACACGAACACACACATGATTTAACTATCTACCAAATATGCACAATTTCTCATATACTTTCCTCTGCAGCTCTTGTGATCTTGTATGATTTCCCTTCAACCTTAAGAAATTTTTTTTTTTCTTTTTTAGAATTGCTTTTAGTTCAGGTACGCCAGGGATGAATTATCATAGTTTTAGTATCCCACTCCAAAAGTGAATTCGGTCAGCTTTATTTTATCCCAGAATAGTTTTATGTTATCCTTATTTTTGAAAGGTATTTTGCTGAATATAGATTTCTAGCTTGACAGTTCTCCCTCCCCTACTCAGCATTTTAAAAATGCCATCCCATTGTTTTCTGCCTCCCACTGTTTCTGGTGAGAAGCTAGCCATTATTAGTTAACATCATTTCCTTCTCTATATGTTTTAACTTCACTGGCTGCTCTTATAATTTATTCTTTACTTTTTTAGTAGTTGAACTACAAAGCACCTGGGTGTGTTTTAATTTTAAATTTTGCAATTATCATGTTTTCGGGTTTTTGTTTTTCTTTTTAAATTTTTGAATTTTATTTTATTTATTTTTTTATACAGCAGGTTCATATTAGTCATCCATTTTATACATATTAGTGTATATATGTCAATCCCAATCGCCCAATTCATCACACCACCACCCCCCCACCATTAATCCTCCTTAGTGTCCATACTTTTGTTCTCTACATCTGTGTCTCTATTTCTGCCCCACAAACTGGTTCATCTGTACCATTTTTCTAAGTTCCACATATATGCATTAATATACGATATTTGTTTTTCTCTTTCTGACTTACTTCACTCTGTATGACAGTCTCTACATCCATCCACGTCTCTATAAATGACCCAATTTTGTTACTTTTTATGGCTGAGTGATATTACATTGTATATATGTACCACATCTTCTTTATCCATTCGTCTGTCAATGGGCATTTAGGTTGCTTCCATGACCTGGCTATTGTAAATAGTGCTGCAATGAACACTGGGGTGCATGTGTCTTTTTGAATTATGGTTTTCTCTGGGTATATGCCCAGTAGTGGGATTGCTGGATCATATGGTAATTCTATTTATAGTTTTTGAAGGAACCTTCATACTGTTCTCCATAGTGGCTGTATCAATTTACATTCCTACCAATAGTGCAGTAGGGTTCCCTTTTCTCCACACCCTCTCCAGCATTTGTTCTTTGTAGATTTTCTGATGATGCCCATTCTAACTGGTGTGAGTTGATATGTCATGGTAGTTTTGATTTGCATTTTTCTAATAATTAGTGATGTTGAGCAGCTTTTCATTTGCTTCTTGACCATCTGTATGTCTTCTTTGGAGAAATGTCTATTTAGGTCTTCGGCCCATTTTTTGACTGGGTTGTTTGTTTTTTTAATATTGAGCTGCATGAGATGCTTATATATTTTGGAGATTAATCCTTTGCTGATTTGTCTGCAAATATTTTCTCCCATTCTGATGGTTGTCTTTTCGTCTTGTTTATGGTTTCCTTTGCTGTGCAAAAGCTTTTAAGTTTCATTAGGTCCCATTTGTTTATTTTTGTTCTTATTTCCATTACTCTAGGAAGTGGATCAAAAACGACCTTGCTGTGATTTATGTCAAAGAGTGTTCTTCCTATGTTTTCCTCTAAGAGTTTTATAGTGTCCAGTCTTACATTTAGGTCTCTAATCCATTTTGAGTTTATTTCTGGGTATGGTGTTAGGAGGTGTTCTAATTTCATTCTTTTACATGTAGCTGGACAGTTTTCCCAGCACCACTTACTGAAGAGACTGTCTTTTCTCTATTGTATATCCTTGCCTCCTTCGTCATAGATTAGTTGAACACAGGTGTGTGGGTTTCTCTCTGGGCTTTCTATCCTGTTCCATTGATGTATATTTCCGTTTTTGTGCCAGTACCATATTGTCTTGATTACTGTAGCTCTGTAGTATAGTCTGAAGTCAGGGAGTCTGGTTCCTGCAGCTCCATTTTTTCCCTCAAGACTGATTTACCTACTCGGGGTCTTTTGTGTCTCCATAAAAATTTTAAGATTTTTCGTTCTAGTCCTGTAAAAAATGCAATTGGTAATTTGATAGGGATTGTATTGAATCTGTAGATTGCTTTGGGTCGTATAGTCATTTTCACAATATTGATTCTTCCAATGCAAGAACATGGTATATCTCTACATCTGCTTCTATCATCTTTAATTTGTTTTATCAGTGTCTTATAGTTTTCCATATACAAGTCTTTTGTTTCCCTAGGTAGGTTTATTCCTAGGTATTTTATTCTTTTCGTTGCAAGGGTAAATGGCAGTGTTTCCTTAATTTCTCTTCCAGATATTTCATCATTAGTGTATAGGAATGCCAGAGCTTTCTGTGCGTTAATTTTGTGTCCTGTAACTTTACCAAATTCATTGATTAGCTCTAGTAGTTTTCTGGTGGCATCTTTAGGATTATCTGTGTATAGTATCATGTCATTTGTAAACAGTGACAGTTTTACTTCTTATTTTCTAATTTGAATTCCTTTTTTTTCTTTTTCTTCTCTGATTGCTGTGGCTAGGACTTCCAAACCTATGTTGAATAATAGTGGTGAGAGTGGACATCCTTGTCTTCTTCCTGATCTTAGAGGAAATGCTTTCAGTTTTTCACCATTGAGAATGATGTTGGCTGTGGGTTTGTCGTATATGCCCTTTATTATGTTGAGGTAGGTTCCCTCTATGCCCACTTTCTGGTGAGTTTTTATCATAAATGGGTGTTGAATTTTGTCAAAAACTTTTTCTGCATCTATTGAGATGATCATATGGTTTTTATTCTTCAATTTGTTAATATCATTTATCACATTGATTGATTTGCATATATTGAACAATCCTTACATCTCTGGGATAAATCCCACTTGATCATGGTGTATGATCCTTTTAATGTGTTGTTGGAGTCTGTTTTCTAGTATTTTGTTGAGGATTTTTGCATCTATGTTCATCAGTGATATTGTTCTGTAATTTTGTTTTTTTGTAGTATCTTTGTCTGGTTTTGATATTAGGGTAATGGTGGCCTCATAGAATGAGTTTGGGAGTGTTCCTTCCTCTGCAGTTTTTTGGAGTAGTTTGAGAAGGATGGGTGTTAACTCTTCTCTAAATGCTTGATAGAATTCACCTGTGAAGCACTGGTCCTGGACTTTTGTTTGTTGGAAGATTTTTAATCACCATTTCAATTTCATTGCTTGTGATTGGTCTGTTCATATTTTCTATGTCTTCCTGGATCAGTCTTGGAAGGTTAAACCTTCCTAAGTATTTGTCCATTTCTTAAAGCTTGTCCATTTTGGCATAGAGTTGCTTGTAGTAGTCTCTTAGGATGCTCTGTATTTCTGTGTTGTCTTTTGTAACTTCTCCTTTTTCATTTCTAATTCTTTTGACTTGAGTCCTCTCCCTGGTTTTCTTGATGAGTCTGGCTAATGGTTTATCAATTTTGTTTACCTTCTTAAAGAACCAGCTCTTAGTTTTATTTATCTTTGTTATTGTTTTCTTTGTTTCTATTTCATTTATTTCTGCTCTGATCTTTATGATTTCTTTCCTTCTACTAACCTTGGGTTTTGTTTGTTCTTCTTTCTCTAGTTCCTTTAGGTATAAGGTTAGATTGTTTATTTGGGATTTTTCTTGTTTCTTGAGGTAGGCTTGTATTGCTATAAACCTCCCCCTTAAAACTGCTTTTGCTGCATCCCTTAGGTTTTGGATCATTGTGTTTTCATTGTCATTTGTCTCTAGGTATTTTTTGGTTTCCTCTTTGATTTCTTCAGTGATCTCTTGGTTATTTAGTAACGTATTGTTTAGCCTCCATCTGTTTGTGTTTTTTAACATTTTTTTCCCTGTAATTGATTTCTAATCTCATAGTGTTGTGGTCAGAAGAGATGTTTGATATGCTTTCAATTTTCTTAAATTTACTGAGGCTTGATTTGTGACCCAAGATGTGATCTATCCTGGAGAATGTTCTGTGTGAACTTGAGAAGAAAGTGTAATCTGCTGTTTTGGGATAGAATGTCCTATAAATACCAATTAAATATCTCTGGTCTATTGTCTCATTTAAAGCTTGTGTTTCCTTATTAATTTTCTGTCTGGATGATCTGTCCATTGGTGTAAGTGACGTGATAAAGTTCCCCCACTATTATTATGTTACTGTCGATTTCTTCTTTTATAGCTCTTAGCAGTTGCCTTATGTATTGAGGTGCTCCTGTGTTGGGTGCATATATATTTATAATTGTTATATCTTCTTCTTGCATTGATCCCTTGATCATTCTGTAGTGTCCTTCCTTGTCTTTTGCAACATTCTTTATTTTAAAATGTATTTTATCTGATATGAGTATTGCTACTCCAGCTTTCTTTTGATTTCTATTTGCATGGCACATCTTTTTCCATCATCTCACTTTCTGTCTGTATGTGTCCCTAGGTCTGAAGTGGGTCTCTTGTAGACAACATATATATGGGTCTTGTTTTCGTATCCATTCAGCAAACCTGTGTCTTTTGGTTGGAGCATTTATTCATTCATGTTTAAAGTAATTATCAATACGTATGTTCCTATTACCATTTTCTTAATTGTTATGGGTTTGTTTGTGTAGGTCTTTTTCTTCTCTTGTGTTTCCCACTTAGAGAAGTTCCTTTAGCATTTGTTGCAGAGCTGGTTTAGTGGTGCTGAATTCTCTTAGCTTTTGCTTGTCTGTTAAGCTTTTGATTTCTCCAACGAATCTGAATGAGATCCTTGCCAGGTAGAGTAATCTTGGTTGTAGGTTCTTCCCTTTCATCACTTTAAATATATTGTGCCACTCCCTTCTGGCTTGTACAATTTCTGCTGAGAAATCAGCTGCTAACCTTATGGGATTTCCCTTGTATGTTATTTGTCCTTTTTCCCTTGTTGCTTTTAATACTTTTTCTTTGTCTTTAATTTTTGTCTATTTGATTACTATGTGTCTTGGTGTATTTCTCCTTGGGTTTATCCTTCCTGGGACTCTCTGTGCTTCCTGGACATGGGTGACTATTTCCTTTCCTATGTTAGGAACGTTTTTGACTATAATCTCTTCAAACATTTTCTCGGGTCCTTTCTCTCTCTCTTCTCCTTCTGGGACCCCTGTAATGCAAATGTTGTTGCATTTAATGCTGTCCCAGAGGTCTCTTAAGCTGTCTTCATTCTTTTCATTCCTTTTTCTTTATTCTGTTCTGCAGCAGTGAATTCCAACATTCTGTCTCCCAGGTCACTTATCCGTTCTTCTGCCTCAGTTATTCTGCTATTGATTCCTTCTAGTGTAGTTTTCATTTCAGTTATTGTATTGTTCATCTCTCTGTTTGTTCTTTAATTCTTCTAGGTGTTTGTTCTTTCATTCTTCTAGGTCTTTGTTAAACATTTCATGCATGTCCTTGATCTTTGCCTCCATTCTTTTTCCGAGGTCTTGGATCATCTTTATTATAATTATTCTGAATTCTTTTTCTGGAAGGTTGCCTATCTCCACTTCATTTAGTTGTTTTTCTGGGGTTTTATCGTATTCCTTCACCTGGTACATAGCCCTCTGCCTTTTCATCTTGTCTATCTTTCTGTGAATGTGGCTTTTGTTCCACAGGCTGCAGGATTGTAGTTCTTCTTGCTTTTGCTGTCTGCCCTCTGGTGGATGAGGCTACCTAAGAGGCTTGTGCAAGTTTCCTGATGGGAGGGACTGGTGGTAGATAGAGCTGGGTGTTGCTCTGGTGGGCAGGGCTCAGTAAAACTTTAATCCGCATGTCTTCTGATGGGTTGAGCTGGGTTCCCTCAGTTGTTTGGCCTGAGGTGACCAACACTGGCACCTACCAGGGCTCTTAGGTGGGGTTAATGATGGACTCTGGGAGGGCTCACACCACAGAGTACTTCCCAGAACTTCTTCTGCCAGTGTCCTTGTCCTCACGGTGAGCCACAGCCACCACCCGCCTCTGCAGGAGACCCTCCAACACTAGCAGGTAAGTCTGGTTCAGTATCCAATGGGGTCACTGCTCCTTCCCCTGGGTCCTGATGCACACACTACTTTGTGTAGTGTGCCCTCCAAGAATGGAGTCTCTGTTTCCCCCAGTTCTGTCAAAGTCCTGCAATCAAATCCTGCTATCCTTTGAAGTCTGATTCTCTAGGAATTCCTCCTCCCATTGCTTGACCCCCAGGTTGGGAAGCCTGATGTAGGGCTCAGAACCTTCACTCCAGTAGGTGGACTTCTGTGGTATAAGTGTACTCTAGTTTGTGAGTCACCCACCCAGCAGTTATGGGATTTGATTTTACTGTGATTGCACCCCTCCTACAATCTCATTGTGGCTTCTCCTTTGTCTTTGGATGTGTGGTATCTTTTCTGGTGAGTTCTAGTGTCTTCCTGTCAATGATTGTCTAGCATTTAGTTGTGATTCTGGTGCTCTCACAAGAGGGAGTTAGTGCACATCCTTCTATTCCGCCATCTTGAACCAATCTCCTTTCCCTATAATAACTTTAAAAGGAGTATAACCTTTCACTGCTACCATTCTCACCCAAGCTGCCACATCTCTTGTCTGGACTGTTGTAATAGCTTCTTAACTGAATTCCTGCTTCTGCCCTCACCCATGCTTTCATTTTGCTGAGGTTCTTTATTCTGTGGGTTGCTGTTCTCTTTAATTTGGAAAGATTTTAGCCATTATTTCTTCAAGTTTTATTTTTTCTTTCTCTCTTTTGAGCCTCCAATTACATTCTTAGATATTTTGGTATTATTCCACAAATCTTGGATACATTATTTGTCTTTACTATTTGTAGTCATTTTTTTTCTCTTTGTACTTTGGTTTGGATTTTTTTCTACTTGTATTCAAGTTCATGATATGAACTATGATATTTCTAGTTTGTTTTCAGCCCACTTAAATAAATCCTTCATTTCTGAAATTATATTTTAAATCTCTAGAATTTTATTACATAGTTCCCATGGCTCTTGTGAAATTAAACATTTTTCACGAAACTTTTCTCCTTGATACTTTATCTTATTCATTATAGTTAATTTAAAATCTTAAAATCCCTGTTTGATAATTCCAGCATCAAGCTCTCTCTGAGGTTAATTATATTATTTCCTCCCTTGACAATGGGCTATATAGACTTGATGTTTAATGTGTCTGGCAATTATTGATTGTATGTCAGGTATTTTGTGGAAACTGGAATAAATAATATTTATCTCAACAAATAGCCAAGCTCATTTTACTCTCAGGCTGGTAGTATCAGGCCTCAGTCAGTATAATCTATGATTGAGTTTGTTCTAGGCTTTGTTAAACCTATAATTTGTTTCAACTTACCACTGCCTTCAAATGTTTTGAAGAAAGGACCAGCACTTTCTTTTCAGTAGCCCCTGGTTTCTAAACATTGGTGAGGTACCAGAAATATACCTTTTCTTTATAGCCAAGTCTCGGAGAATTTAATTGACCTGCTCAGGTTTACATCATTAATAATTTATAAATCAGCAACTCTGAACTTTCCTATTTTCACAGCCAGCAAACATCTAATGCTTCAAAGAGTAAAGAAAATTGTGTAGCTTGGAGGAGTACCTGAGGCTCTGTTATCAGTCCTATACATAAAACAGGTGGTTTAATTCCCAGACCAGGCAGAAAGAATGCAAAGAAAACAATGGATTTCAAAATGTGAAAAGTATGTGATATGTGAGACTGAGGAGCAGATCATATAGATTATTAAAACAATGAAACCTAAATAATCATAAACTATATTTTATCTCGAATTTTCTATTCTTTGCCATAATATCTTCACAATTTTATTAGACCCAGGTTACTGACTTAGGATTAGTTTCCACTTCAGATTTAGGCAGATGCTGATCAGGCGGTAGAATATGTCATTATTATCTTTCTAAATCCCCTTCAATTCCAGCTTTTTACTACCCTCATGATTTCTCTTTTCACCTTCATTAGAATCTTCATTAATAAGTTTATTTGTTTTGTGACTGGTTGTTTCAACTTCTAGATGTGACTTGGTGTGCACTTTTCCCCACATTTTTTCTTTCCATCCTTCTACCTTCCTTTAATCTTAGCCAATCCAACTAGTGCAATTAAGATTTCCAATATCTTGAGTAGAGAAGACAAATATTTGTGTCAGGGAATTCATTGCCAATTTTGCTGTGAACTTTATAAAAATCCTTGACATAAAATCAATTTAATCCTTCGAGTAAGTGACTGGGCAATGGACTCAATTTCACACTTAAAGAACAAATTCTTCTTTAAAAATCACAATCATATTTTATTGATTATATATACATATATTATTTATGGATTTAAAGTACTAGAAGAAACATATTTATATGATTTGTTTAATCCTTGGCTATATTTTCCTTAAATATGTTTTAAAACTAATCATATTTTAAGTAAGTTGAACTGTTACACAAAATTATAATTAAAAGTGTACTGTACTTCTATTAGGCACAATCTAGTGCCACCATTTACCTTGCAACAATTTATTTAAACTCAGTTCTGCTAAACTTGCAACTCAATAGACTCACTTGAAAATATTTTAGATAATTCTGAAGTCCAAGCTTTACTCTGGACTAGTTAAATTATAATCATTGGGGGTGAGGATCAGGCCCTGATAAATTTTTTAAAGCTCAGATTATCCTAATACGCAAACTGGGTTGAGAACACTGCCCTGATTTAAGCAAGGGCATAACATTGGGAACAATGTCCTTACAGAATCAAACTTGTAAATTTAAAATATTTATCATATTTTTGCATTACTTGATTTATTAGTGTTAATATTAATGTTAAATGAGATTGATTAGTTTAAGCTAACTTTCAAGTTGAAAAGGATCTAACAAATTTACACTAATAAGAGCTTAATTGGTTACACATGGTAATATATTTTCCTGAAGACAATATCAATCCAAAAGAATGACACTCTGGGTGAAATTTAAAGAACCAGGGTGAGTCCCGTTGAAGATACCTGAGGGATCAGGACACTACAACAATATTCTATCATACCACCAAGTCATATTGTATAATTGTTACCTTTTCACTATATTTATAACACATAGAGTAATATTTTTCTGTTACCTTCCTTAATCTACATAATACTGAGTTATATATTATTATTACCAACATTTAGATTTGAAGAAACAGAGCCTCAAAGAGATGAAATCCATTATCCAAGATTTCACAGCAGGAAATGGCCAGGTTATTAGACTCCAAAGGGTGATTTGGTAACCACTCTAATATACACCATCTAAAATGCAGCATAGTTTTCCAAGATACATAATTAAAATTATTCCATACTAAGCAAGAGTTGTTAGATAAAATATGTGTGGTGCAATGATAATTGCACAGTAAATAATTGATAAATACCTTATGATTGGCTTATAAACATGTATATCATCACTAGAAAATGCCTAAATAAAAAGGAAGAATTAGCCTCACGTTTATGATAGCACTTAGCATGACAAAAAGATTTGTTTTGTTGGCTTTGTATTTCCTTTCTGTTGGGTTTTGTTTCTTCCCCCCCTCAGAAAACTCTTTACAGCTTACTTTTTGTACATAGACTACACAATGTGTTATTTGGTAACTAGCAGACTTGGCTCTTAGCTTAGGTTGTATGCAACAGCAACACTTTTTTATGAAATAATGTAAGTAAAAGAATATATTTTCTCAGTTAATGTAACTTTTACAGTGCTTTATAAAAGTAGTATTATGTATACAAGTCATGCTTATTCTTGCATTGATATCTAAGCGTTTAAAATTGCCCAAACCTATACAGCAGTTAAAAGAGTAACCACTGATATTTCTCAAAAGCCACATGATCCTTTTTTTCTTATCTGCAATCTTTTCTACTTATTTGCTATCAAATATTTTTATTAAGAAAGGTCACTAGTGTCATATATAACATGCCATCAAGCACCCAATCAGGGTGCTTATAACATCATGCAGTATAACAGTAACATACTGACTGATGTAAGAAGTGTGAGGATAAGCTCATTCTATTTCCTTTTGATATTTATCAATACAGTTATTGTCATAGCTAATTTGTCATTATCTAAATTTGACCTTCCTCATTACCATTTCTTCACAAGTTATGAATTCCAACCTACATTATGTATATCTAGGTTATAATGAGAAAGCAAAAAATTAATTGTAATTTTTATTAATTCATTTTACTTATTTCATATGAAAGCATTTAGTTTACACATCATAGCAATGCAACTTTCCTATCAACAGATTTACATTATATGTATACTTTCAAAGTGCATCTCTCTGTTGTATCTACTCTGATCCAACTCCATGTCAAGTCACATTCCTCAATCATATTCAACCTTCTGCAATATTTATTGTATGATTCAAGTATTTCATTTTATCTAATGGTTCAGTTATTGTGGCAGGATAATGTATTATTATAATAATCTGAAGAATCCTATATTTACTTCTTTTCAGGAAGGTAGCCAGGAGTTTTGTACTTCCTTTTCTCAGAGAATCCAGCAAGCTGAGAGTGAAAAAAGCTGTAGTCCTCAGCTTTTCCTAACTTTTGTACCAGTCAGTCTCTAGAAGGGTTGTCACAGATGAGGGAAGAAAAGATAAATGATTTTAGGAATAAGAATTAAGAGAGATTGTGGAAGGGAGAAAAGACTGTAGTTCTAACAGAGGCCATGGGCCCTGTTAGCTGGCAGCAGCCTGAGGAACAGGAAAACATCAGAGAAGAAGAGCCATGTTATGCTCCAACGAAGCAGATATTGAGGTTTCTTTGCAGGGAACTCAAAGATGACACAAAAACAGCAGAGCTTCTGAACCTAAAGGGATCCTGAACACTGGGATAATGGGTGTTTCAGTGGGTACCAGTGAGGGCTGATGAACGATGATTGATATCTCTTCAATGTAAGATGC
Source organism: Lipotes vexillifer (assembly GCF_000442215.2). Lineage (NCBI taxonomy): Eukaryota > Metazoa > Chordata > Mammalia > Artiodactyla > Lipotidae > Lipotes > Lipotes vexillifer. The sequence continues at coordinate 1,574,882 of NW_006772693.1, read as the reverse complement.
TAGAGTAATTGTACAACACTGATGGAGTGGGAGAAGGGATCAAGTTGTAAAACTGAGTTTGACTTGTAGCTGACAGCTTGGACAGGTCTTAGAATTAGTTGATATAAAAAATAAAGATATGCATCAGTTGTGTACAACTGAATCTATGAGCCATATTCTCTATCATATGTTAGTATTTTATAATTCCAATTTAATTATAAGTTCCTATAAGTAGTGTTCTCACTTTCTGCAGCCCTCTTAACACCTACCAAAAATACCTTACACATGATAGGTTGTCAAATACTCACTGGTTTGTCTCTTTATTTATCTATGGTTTTTAGGATGGAACTGAAAATTTCTGACTTACAAATGAAGTGTTTAGAATTTTTGAAGTTAAAAAGAAATTATGAATACTATTATACTGCTAATCCAAAGATCAAAAAACTGGAAATATGTCCTAGCACTAACATTTAATGAGTTCAGTGTCATTCTGTTTCTCAAATATTTGTATTTTAGTATTGCTGAGCAAAATGTACAAAAATTAAAGATTGGCGAAAATAATATTAGAAGGATTAGTAGCTTCACAGATGGACATGAAAGCATTTGGAAAAATCATTTGTCTTTCCAAGAATAGCATCTTCACCTAAGAAATATATTTTAAAATTCTTCATAAAATAATAATTTCTTCATAATAAAATATAATATGCTTTATATATTTGTGCACAGATTGTGTTGATATATCTGTGATATAGATATATAAAACTATATACAATAGTAAAGTTCCTGAAAAGCATACATAAATAGAATTTATTCTTAGTCAAATAGCATGGTTGCAATCCCAATGAAACTTTCAATATATTGGAATTTCTTTGTGTTGCCAGTAAACATATCCTAATTAGAATATTTTTAAACATTCAAAATAATTATTTTTCTGTAGAGTTTAATTAAATTAGGCCACTCCTAAATAATAACAAATCAGCAATCATCAGACAAGACTCTCTTGAAAGTACCACATGAGCCCAGTATTACCAGCAATGGAGTATCATTTGGGACCTCACCTCACAATTAGTGGCCAAGATGAGCATTCTTGCTGCCTAAGACTTTCCTTCTCCAACCAGGGATACCAGAGTGGCTGGACAACGAGGGCAAGGCAAGAGAGGCCATGCCACAACAAGCAGCCTGTATTAGGAAGTCTCTTTGTCCCAGGGAGCTTGAGCAGCCCAGCCTAGGAAAACTCCTTTTTCCCCCTTAAGCAGCACTAGCAGGGACCAGTGAAGTCCTAGAAGTACCAGATAAACTAAGTAGACCAAAATAGAACAATTTTTCTATATTGCAAAATTTTAAATCATGTTTCCTAAAAATCAAAATAGAAACTCAAGTAATCCAAAGGATTTCCTTAAAGAAATCTGAGTGTAAAGTGAATTAATGAAAGAAGGCTTTGTCATAAGATGAGAATGGACAGTAAGGTCATGACAGATGGTTTTCTGTAAGTACTTGTTATGTTCCGTAGTATTTGAAAGGGTGATTCATTATCAGTTATTACATCTGAGTCAGTTCTTAGTTCATTCTGCTCACGACCTGAGTTGAGATAGGTTACAATGATCTACTTTAGTTCAAAGACTAATAAAAGAGTGATGACTTGGAAATTTAGGACAGAAAGTATTTTAATATACAGAATTAGGTGCTCTTGAAACCAATGGAGAGCTCTAGGAAAAGAATTCAGATATTTTAAACTCAAGGATATGAATGCTGTACTATCATTCAGATATTAGAAAGATGCTGCTATAGTCATCAGGCCTTCATTAAGAGGGCCTCTTACCCTCAGAAAGCTGATGGGTCTCTGGAACGGTAAGTATGGCCAATGTATTGGCTTGGCCAAAAAGTTCGTTCAGGTTTTCTATGTTACTGTATCTAACCATCCAAGGGTCTATGATCTTGCCTTCTAGCAGATGAGAAGAAATATGGTCTCCACTTTCTACTTTCCCAATATTAAGTGTATATAATAAAAAAAAAACCTAAATTGCATCCAGAATTTTAGCTTCAAGGGAGTCTGGGAAACACGATTTTTAGCTTTCCTGCTTCTAAAATCAAGAAAAGTAGAAATGAGGTTGAGAAAATCTATATATAGCACCCAGTACAGATGTTAGTTCTTTATACTTATAAGCCTCTCCATTCCACCCAATGTCAGTATTCTTCTTGACCATGTCTCTTGAGCAAGGCACTATTTTGAAGCACAGAACCATCTGAATTCATCTCCTACTACTCCCTACCTTGAACAGAGAACTATACTCCTACTTGTTTGCTTCCTGATCTTCAAACATAGCAAACTTGCCTATATTTGAGAGTAATTATTTTCATTGTCCCTCCCTTTTGAAAGCTCTTTCCTTGAGTTTTCTCATGGATTATTCCTCATCATTCAGGTATCTGCTCATATATCATCTCCTCAAAAATTCTTCCCTCACAACACTATATCTATACGAAATTTTAACCCTTTTTAATTATCATTTTGTTCTCTCAAACATTTTTCTTTTCTTTATAACATTTATAATTACCACTTATTTAATAATAAGATATTCTCCCTTCCCCCCTCCTCCCTCCCTCTCTCTCTCTATTTATTTTATCTAAGATTTATTTATGCCATCACCCAGATTAAAAACATCAGGGCAAACATAATTTGTTTAATAACAACTGCAGTAATGTAATTTTTTCTTTTTGTAAGCTCTTACCATCTTGGAGATCTAAAGTGATTTCAAATATATATATATATATATATATATATATAAAATTATTATTATTTTTTTATGCGGTATGCGGGCCTCTCACTGTTGTGGCCTCTCCCGTTGCGAAGCACAGGTATATATATATATATATATATATATATATATATGGCAGTTTTTAACATTTAAAAAGTACTAAGTACAGATAGTACTTAGCCATGGGCTAAGTAAGTTTTTAAAGGTAGATTACTCTATTTTAAGGAAAAGTAATTTACAACAATCTCTAACTCCATTTAAGATCATACCCTTAAAGAAAACCCTTAAAAAGATGCCTGGTGGTGATGAAAGTAGGCAGGGTAAAGTGAGAGCAGATGTTCTAGGATGATAAATGGGAAGAATAGGTAATAGAGGTTTGAAATCAGTAGTGCAGATTCAGATTTTATGAAAAGTTCCTCTACTGGTATGTGGAAATACGATAGTGTTATTTTATTTTGAATATTTTATGCCCAAACTGTTTTTTTTAATAATTATTTTATAATTAGAATTGCAATGAATATCTTAAAGATTATTTTCCTTATATATCCATTCAGTTATTTATCCATTTATGTTTTCCACAAATATTTATTTAATATCCACTGAGTACTGGGTAATACAATTGAGATGGATGGCATTTTCACATTTCTAAACCCCATTCTCTTGACCACCTACTGATACATATTTAAGAAATTAAATACCCTTAGATCTTTTTCCCCTCATATGCCATTTCTTTTTTTCCCTTTTAAATTAATTTTATTTTTTGTTTTTTAATTGAAGTATATTGACTTACAATATTATATTAGTTTCAGGTGTACAACAGATTTGATATTGATTTGATATTCATTATACATTATAGTTGATGTTTGATATGTTGATAAGATTTGATATTCTTATACATTAAATAATGATCACTACAAAAAATTTAATTACTATTTGTCACCATACAAAATTATTAAATATTATTGACTATATTCCCTATGCTGTACATTATATCTCTGTGATTTATTTATTTTATAACTGAAAGTTTATACTTCTTAATCCTCTTTTGCTATTTTTCCCAGTTCCCACATCCTTCCCCTCTAGCAACCACCAGTACGTTTTCTGTATCTGTGAATCTGTTTCTGTTTTGTTATGTTTGTGTGTTTTATTTTTTAGATTCAACATGTAAGTGAAATCATACAGTATTTGTCTTTCTTTATTTAATTTGTTTCACTTAGCATAATACTCTCGAGGTCCATCTATGTTGTTACAAATGGCAAGATTTTATTCTTGTTTATGACTAAGTAATATTCCATTGTGTGTGTGTGTGTGTGTGTGTGTGTGTGTGTGTGTGTGTGTGTATAAAACACTGCTTTATCCATTCATCTGTCAATGAATACATATTGCTTCCATATCTTGGCTATTGTAAATAATGCTACAGTGAACATCGGGGTGCATATATCTACTGCAAAGGAAGCAAGAATATACAATGGGGAAAAGACAGTCTCTTTGATAAATGGTTTTGGGAAAATTGGACAGATTTATGCAAAAGAATGAGACAAAGCCACTTTCTTATACCATAAACAAAAATCTCAAACAGATTAAAGACTTAAATGTAAGACCTGAAACTATACTCACTGACATTGGTCTTAGTATTTTTTTGGATCTGTCTCTTCAAGCAAGGGAATTAAAAGCAAAAATAAGCAAATGGAACTACATCGAACTAAAAAGTGAAGGAAACCATCAACGAAATGAAAAGGCAACTTATCGAATGGGAGATGATATTTGCAAATGATATGACCAATAAGGGTTTAATATCCAAAATACATAAAGAACTCATACAACTCAATACCAAAACACAAACAATCCAGTTAAAAAAATGGGCAGAGGACTTGAATAGACATTTTTCCAAAGAAGACATACAGATGGCCAATAGACACATGAAAAGATGCTGAACATCACTAATCATCAGGGAAATGCAAACCAAAACCACAATGAGATATCATATGCTGTTTCTATCAACTTCCTGAAAAAGATTTCACAGAACCAAAAAAGACTTTTGTTCAAATAATCATTGTTCACTAAACAAGTTTACTTCATCAAGGTAAGTCATGGCTTGATGAAGTAAACTTGTATTAGTTCTATTGGATTGTATAGGTTAAAAACATCATAATATATTAATAAAGTATATATACTGTCACTGTATTAGACTTAATATGACATTTGTTGTTTCTGAAACACTTGAATCTGCTCTGTCCTCTAAATGTCTTCTAGTCCCCAGTGATATGCTTAGACATTTCAAAGAATGTCACAATAGAATACATACATTCACAATGTATTATATATGTATATATATATATGTATGTATATATATATGTATATATAATGCCTAACAGAAGTTCAAGCATATTAGCTTAATAATCCACTTTCTACAATGTAATTTAATTCAAAATTGATACTATATAATTGTCATTAAAATAAGAATAAAAGACATATGACAATATGATAAAGAATACAGTTTTAAACTTAAAGTTATTTATAACCCTATAATGCATGGTTCACACTTTAAAGTCTTTTAGAATATAGTTGATACAAAGCCATAAAGAAAATTTAATCTAAGTAACAATGTATAAATCTCCTCTAAATATTCCTCAATTAAATATACACACTATTGACCAGGTCTATTTATGAGGGTAAACATATTCACAACACTTGATTTTAGCCAACAGACAGAAGATATATATGCATATGTTCAACAGTTTCTCAAGTTTTTAGTTACTTTATCATATTTCTTTAGAAGCTTTTTAAGAGTAAAGAGCATAACTCTGATAATCTAATCCTTCTGATAGTAAAGGTTTTATGACAGTAAAGATTCATGAAAGTCATAGTTCTGATCATATTAATTGCTTCTGACAGTATAGCCCCAAAAGTCAATCTGTCATTTGTGAAATAATTGTTGATAGTACTTCAGGGAAAGGGCTTGTGACTATCATGAAAAAGTAAAAATCATCTAACAGAAAGTGTGAAATCTATTTTTCTTCTCTACTCAGGATTATGTATTTTCCTAATGTTCCTAAAAGAAGAATCTCAGGTTGCCTAGATGGGCAGAGCTGTATGTATTACAGTTAGTGGATGAGCTTTTTGAGGGAAGATGAAATCTTCCTTCACAAGGTATCCAGAACACAACATAGTCCTAGTTTGCCTCCCACCTCTCTAGCCATTATCCAAATGACAATTTAATTTGCTGGTCCCACTGCATCTCTCCAACTTCAAAATGTTGGAGGGTCCCAGAATCTCAGTACTTGGACTTCTGCTACATCTCACACAGTCCTTTGGTCATCTTATCCAGTTTCAAGGATTTAAATGCAATCTATATGCTGACTATTCCAAAATACATATCTCCAGCCCAGTCCATTCCTCTTAATTCAAGACAAACACCTTCACCTGAATGGCTAATACATGTCTCACATTTAGTGCTCCAAACTGAATTCTTCAAATTTCCCCCAAACCACTCCTACATTCCCCACCTTCAATTTCAAGAACAGCAACTCTACCCTTCCAGTTGCTCAGGCCAAAATGTTTGGAATTGTTCCTTACTTTTCTCCCTTATTCTCAATATTCAATCTGTTGGGACAGCTCAATATTCCCAATTTATCCTTATTTCAATCACTTCAATTTACCTTCCTGACTACCACCCTGGTCTAAGTCTGGGTTATTACAATAACTTCCCAACTGGTTTCTATGAGTCCATCATGATCCCATAGAGTTAATAGGGAAAACACTTAAGTCAAATCATTCCAATCCCTTCTGCAAAACCCTTCATTTTTTTTTTTTTTTTTTTTTTTAGTCCCACTGCATCTCTCCAACTTCAAAATGTTGGAGGGTCCCAGAATCTCAGTACTTGGACTTCTGCTACATCTCACACAGTCCTTTGGTCATCTTATCCAGTTTCAAGGATTTAAATGCAATCTATATGCTGACTATTCCAAAATACATATCTCCAGCCCAGTCCATTCCTCTTAATTCAAGACAAACACCTTCACCTGAATGGCTAATACATGTCTCACATTTAGTGCTCCAAACTGAATTCTTCAAATTTCCCCCAAACCACTCCTACATTCCCCACCTTCAATTTCAAGAACAGCAACTCTACCCTTCCAGTTGCTCAGGCCAAAATGTTTGGAATTGTTCCTTACTTTTCTCCCTTATTCTCAATATTCAATCTGTTGGGACAGCTCAATATTCCCAATTTATCCTTATTTCAATCACTTCAATTTACCTTCCTGACTACCACCCTGGTCTAAGTCTGGGTTATTACAATAACTTCCCAACTGGTTTCTATGAGTCCATCATGATCCCATAGAGTTAATAGGGAAAACACTTAAGTCAAATCATTCCAATCCCTTCTGCAAAACCCCTTTTTTTTTTTTTTTTTTTTTTTTTTTAACACTCAAAGTAGAGACCCAATTGCTTGCAGGGACCAACAAAGGCTCATATGTTTCTACCTCTATAGCCACTCTAACAAACTTTGTTTCTATCACCTCCCTAGCTTACTCCATGTTAGCTATACTAGCTTCAGTGATGCTCCACGAACAAATGATGGGGAGCAGTCCTGCCTCAGAGCTTCTGCTTTGAATTAATGCTTTTTCCTCAAATGTACTTTCCCTCAAATGTACATACTCATGTTCTCACAACCTCTGGGTCTTTAGGAGGCTTTCTTTGAAGACTGTCTTCACTAAAACACTTCAAAATTTAACTAGCACTCTGCATTCTTTGTCTCTTTTCTGGATTTATTATTTTCTCCATCATTCATTATGTCACCATGTGACATATTATAAATTTTATCTTTAGTTTTCAATTTTCCCTCTTTCTACACTGTTGAATTTTCTTATATTCATATCCTAGAATCTGATATATTCTCCAAAAATACTTATTAAATGTTGAATGAGCCTTTAGGTGCTCCTCAAAAGACACTGGGTAAATGTTTACATTCAGGGCCATAACTGAAGCCAGCCCTGAATCTATTTCAAATCGAAAATGTTCTTGCCCAATTTTTCTTAAGTCATGTGTACTATGAAAGTCAAGGAAAGGACATTGTTTTTCTTTTACCTGACATTTGCTGAATTTGAAACAATGTCAGAGCTGACAAAAATCTAGCCCAAGCTTTCCCAGAATAAGATTATCAGCAGGGTATTCTTAAAAACATTAATTTTTAATACAAAATATTGCACTACTAATTTTTATTGACAATGAAGGCTGTGAAATATAGCATGGAATGCATGTCACGAAGGTACTATAATCAACTAATAAAATTAATATATTGGCAGAAGACCCAGAAGAGTCAACGCAACATTAAAGGAGAAGAACAAAGTTGGAGGACTGACACTAACCAACTTCAAGACTTACTTTAAAGCTACAGTAAGCAAGAAAGTGTAGTACTGGTAAAAGAACAGATAAATAGATCAATGGAACAGAATGAAGAGTGCAGACACAAACCCATGTAAATATAGTCAGCTGATCTTTGACAAAGGAGAAAATGTAATACAATGGAGTAAAGATAGTCTTTCAACAAATAGTGCTAGAACTAGACATCCACATTGAAGAAAAATGAATTTAGGCACAAAAATTAACTCAAAATGTATCACAGACCCAAGTGTAAAATGCAAAATTATAAAACTCCTAAAAAATAATGTAGTAGAAAATCTAGATGACCTTGAATATGGTGATGACTTTTTAGATACAAGACCAAGACACAATCCATGAAAGAAATAATTGATTAGTAGTACTTCACTAAAATTAAAACCTTCTGCTTTACAAAAGACATTGTCAAGAGCAAGAGAAGAGAAGCCACAGACTTGGAGAAAATATTTGCAAAGGACACATCTGATAAAGAACTGTTATCCAAAAACTACAAAGAACTTTTAAAACTCAACAATAAGGGGAGACCTTCAAGATGGCGGAAGAGTAAGATGTGGAGGTCACCTTCCTCCCCACAAATACATCAGAAATACATCTACATGTGGAACAACACCTACAGAACACCTACCGAATGCTGGCAGAAGACCTCAGACTCCCCAAAAGGCTAGAAACTCTCCACATAAGTGGGTAGGGCAAAAGAAAAAAGAAAAAACAGACACAAAAGAATAGGGATGGGACCTGCACCTCTGGAAGGGAGCTGTGAAGGAGGAAAAGTTTCCACACACTAGGAAGCACCTTCACTGGCAGAGACAGGGGGTAGAGGGGAGGAAGCTTCAGACCCACAGAGGAGAGCACAGCAATAGGGGTGCAGAGGGCAAAGCGGAGAGATTACCACACAGAGGATCTGTGCCGACCAGCAATCACCAGCCTGAGAGGCTTGCATGCTCACCTGCTGGGACAGGCTGGGGCCGGGAGCTGAGATTCGGGTTTTGGAGGTCAGATCCCAGGAAGCGGACTGGGGTTGGCTGCGTGAACACAGCCTGAAGGGGGCTAGTGTGCCACAGCCAGGCAGGAGGGAGTCCAGGAAAAAGTCTGGAACTGCCAAAGAGGCAAGAGACCATTGTTTCGGGGTGCGCAAGGAGAGGGGATTCAGAGCACTGCCTAAACAAGCTCCAGAGATGGACGCAAGCCGCGGCTACCAGAGCGGACACCAGAGATAGACAGGAAACGCTAAGGCTGCTGCTGCAGCCACCAAGAAGCCTGTGTGCAAGCACAGGGCACTATCCATACCTCCCCTCCTGGAAGCCTGTGCAGCCTGCCACTGCCAGGGTCCCACGATCCAGGGACAATTTCCCCGGAAGAACACACGGCGCGCCTCAGGTGTTGCAATGTCACATCAGCCTTTGCTGCTGCAGGCTCACCTTACATTCCATACCCCTCCCTCCCCCCAGCCTGAGTGAGCCAGAGCCCCCTAATCAGCTGCTACTTTAACCCCGTCCTGTCTGAGCAAAGAACAGACACCCTCAGGCGACCTACACACAGAGGCAGGGCCAAATCCAAAGCTGAACCCCAGGAGCTGTGCAAACAAAGATGAGAAAGGGAAATTTCTCCCAGCAGCCTCAGGAGCAGCGGATTAAATCGTCACAATCAACTTGATGTACCCTGCATCTCTGGAATACCTGAATAGACAACGAATCATCCCAAAATTGAAGCGGCAGACTTTGGGAGCAACTGTAGACTAGGGGTTTGCTTTCTGCATCTAATTTGTTTTTGGTTTTATGTTTGTCTTAGTTTAGTATTTAGAGTTCATTATCATTGGTAGATTTGTTTATTGATTTAGTTGTTGTCTTCCTTTTTTTTAATATAGAGATATATATTTTTTCCTTTTTCTCTTTTTGTGATTGTGTATGTGTATGCTTCTTTGTGTGATTTTGTCTGTATAGCTTGCTTTTACCATTTATCCTAGGGTTCTGTCTGTCCTTTTTTTTTCTTTTTAATATATTTTTTTGCACTGGTTATCACTGGTGGATTTGTTTTTGGGGATTGGTTCATCTCTTCATTCTTTGTTTTATTTTTTTCTTCTTTTTTATTACTTTTAAATTTTTAATAATTTTTTATTATTTTTTATTATTCTTTATTTTAATAACTTTATTTTATTTTATTATTTTCTTTCTTTCTCCTTTTTCTTCTGAGCCATGTGGCTGACAGGGTCTTGCTGCTCTGGCCAGGTGTCAGTCCTGTGCCTCTGAGTTGGGAGAGCTGAGTTCAGGACATTGGGCCACCACAGACCTCCCAGCTCCATGTAATACCAAACAGCGAAAGCTCTCCAAGAGATCTCCAACACAATGATAAAACCCAGCTCCACTCAACAAACAGGAAGCTACAGTGCTGGACACCCTAAGCCAAACAACTAGCAAGGCAGGAACACAACCCCACCCATTAGCAGAGAGGCTGCCTAAAAGCATAATAAGGTCATGGACACCACAAAACACACCACCAGATGCGGTCCTGCACACCAGAATGACAAGATCCAGTGCCATACACCAGAACACAGGCATCAGTCCCCTCCACCAGGAAGCCTACACAACCAACTGAACAAACCTTAGCCACTGGGGACAGATACTAAAAACAATGGGAACTACGAACATGCAGCCTGTGTAAAGGAGATCCCAAACACAGTAAGTTGAGCCACATGAGAAGACAGAGAAACACACAGCAGATGAAGCAGCAAGGTAAACACCCACCAGACCAAACAAATGAAGAGGAAATAGGCAGTCTACCTGAAAAAGAATTCAGAATAATGATAGTAAAGATGATCCCAAATCTTGTAAAGAGATTGGAGAAAATACAAGAAATGTTTAACAAGGACCTAGCAGAACAAGACAGAAAACAAAAAATGAAAACAACACAATAAATGAAATTTAAAATTCTCTAGAAGGAATTAACAGCAGAATAACTGAGGCAGAAGAAGAATGGATAGGTGACCTGCAAGATAAAAAACTGGAAATAACTACTGCAGAGCAGAATAAAGAAAAAAAAATGAAAACAATTGCAGACAGTCTCAGAGACCTCTGGGACATTAAGCGCAACAACATTCGAATTATAGGAGCCCAAGAAGAAAAGGAGAAAAAGAAAGGGACTGAGAAAATATTTGAAGAGATTATAGTTAAAAACTTCCATAATATGGGAAACAAAAGAGTCAATCAAGTCCAGGAAGTGCAGAGCGACCCATACAGGATAAATCCAAGGAGAAACATGCCAAGACACATATTAATCAAACTATCAAAAATTAAATACAAAGAATATATTAAAAGCAGCAAGGGAAAGCCAACAAATAACACACAAGGAAACCCCATAAGGTTAACAGCTGATCTTTCAGCAGAAACTCTGCAAGCCAGAAGGGAGTGGCAGGAAATATTTAAAGTGAGGAAAGGGAAAAACCTACAACCAAGATTACTCTACCCAGCAAGGATCTCATTCACATTTGACAGAGAAATTAAAAGCTTTAAAGACAAGCAAAAGCTAAGAGAACTCAGCACCACCAAACCAGCTTTACAACAAATGCTAAAAGAACTCCTCTAGGCAGGAAACACAAGAGAAGGAAAAGACCTACAATAACAAACCCAAAACAATTAAGAACATGGTAATAGGAACACATATATCAACAACTGCCTTAAATCTAAATGGATTAAATACTCCAACCAAAAGACATAGACTGGCTGAATGGATACAAAAACAAGACCCGTATATATGCCGTCTACAAGAGACCCACTTCAGACCTAGGGACACAACCAGACTGAAACTGAAGGGATGGAAAAAGATATTCCATGCAAATGGAAATCGAAAGAAAGCTCAAGTAGCAATTCTCATAACAGACAAGAGAGACTTTAAAATAAAGACTATTACAACAGACAAAGAAGGACACTACATAATGATCAAGGGATCAATCCAGGAATAAGATATAACCATTACAAATATTTATGCACCCAACATAGGAGCACCTCAATACATAAGGGAAATGCTAACAGCCATAAAAGGGGAAATTGACAGTAACACAATCATAGTAGGGGACTTTAACACCTCACTTTCACCTTTGGACAGATCACCCAAAATGAAAATTAAAAAGGAAGCACAAGTTTTAATAGACACATTAAACAAGATGGACTTAATTGATATTTATAGGACATGCCATCCAAAAACAACAGAATACACGTTCTACTCAAGGGCTCATGGAACATTCTCCAGGACAGATCATATCTTGGGTCACAAATCAAGCCTCAGTACATTTAAGAAAATTGAAATCATATCATATATCTTTTGCGACCACGTGCTATGAGATTAGATATCAATACAGGAAAAAAATCTGTAAAAAAAATAAATACATGGAGGCTAAACAACAGAATACTAAATAACCAAGAGATCACTGAAGAAATCAAAAGAGAAAATCACAAACTACCTGGAAACAAATGACAATGAAAACACAGTGATCCAAAACCTATGGGATGCAACAAAATCAGTTCTAAGAAGAAAGTTTATAGCAATACAATCCTACTTCAAGAAACAAGAAATACTGCAAATAAACAACCTAACCTTACTCCTAAAGCAATTAGAGAAAGAAGAACAAAAAAACCCCAAATTTAGCAAAAGGAAAAAATCATTAAAATCAGATCAGAAATAAATGAAAAAGAAATAAAGGAAACAATAGCAAAGATCAGTAAAACTAAAACCTGGTTCTTTGACAAGATAAACAAAATTGATAAACCATTAGCCAGACTCATCAAGAAAAAAAGGGAGAAGACTCAAATCAACAGAATTAGAAATGAAAAAAGAGAAGTAACAACTGACACTGCAGAAGTACAAAGGATCATGAGAGATTGCTACAAGCAACTCTATGCCAATAAAATGGACAACCTGGAAGAAATGGACAAATTCTTAGAAAAGCACAACCTTCTGAGACTGAACCAAGGAAGAAATAGAAAATATAAACAGACTAATCACAAGCACTGAAGTTGAAACTGTGATTAAAAATCTTCCAACAAACAAAAGCCCAGGACCAGATAGATTCACAGATGAATTCTATCAAGCATTTAGAGATGAGCTAACACGTATCCTTCTCAAACTCTTCCAAAATATAGCCGAGGGAAGAACACTCCCAAACGCATTGTACAAGGCCACCATCACCCTGATAACAAAACCAGACAAAGATGTTACAAAGAAAGAAAACTACAGGCCAATTTCACTGATGAACATAGATGCAAAAATCAACAAAATACTAGCAAACAGAATCCAAAAGCACATTAAAAGTATCATACACCATGATCAAGTGGGGTTTATCCCAGCAATGCAAGGATTCTTCAATATATGCAAATCAATCAATGTGATACAGCATATTAACAAACTGAAGGAGAAAAACCATATGATCATCTCAATAGATGCAGAAAAAGCTTTTGACAAAATTCAACATCCATTTATGATTAAAAAAAAAAACTACAGAAAGTAGGCATAGAGGGAACCTAACTCAACATAATAAAGGGCATATATGACAAACCCATAGCCAACATCGTTCTCAATGGTGAAAAACTGAAACTATTTCCTCTAAGATCAGGAACAAGACAAGGTTGTCCACTCTTACCACTTTTATTCACCATAGTTTTGGAAGTTTTAGCCACAACAATCAGAGAAGAAAATTAAATAAAGGGAAGCCAAATAGGAAAAGAAGAAGTAAAGCTGTCACTGTTTGCAGGTGACATGATACCATACATAGAGAAGCATAAAGATGCTACCAGAAAACTACTAGAGCTAAGCAATGCAGTTGGTAAAGTAGCAGGATGCAAAATTAATGCACAGAAATCTCTTGCATTCCTATATACTAATGAGGAAAAACCTGAAAGAGAAATTAAGGAAACACTCCAATTTACCATTGCAACAAAAAGAATAAATTACCTAGGAATAAACCTACCTAAGGAGACAAAAGACCTGTACGCAGAAAACTATAAGACACTGATGAAAGAAATTAAAGATGATACAAATAGATGGAGAGATATACCATGTTCTTGGTTTGGAAGAATCAACATTGTGAAAATGACTATACTATCCAAAGCAATCTAAAGATTCAATGCAACCCTTATCAAACTACCAATGGCCTTTTTTCACAGAACTAGAACAAAAAATTTCACAATTTGTATGGAAACACAAAAGACCTCGAATAGCCCAAGCAATCTTGAGAATGAAAAATGGAGCTGGAGGAATCAGGCTTCCTGACTTCAGACTATACTATACTACAAAGCTACAGTAATCAAGATAGTATGAGGGAAGAGATATGGGAACATATGTATATGTATAACTGATTCACTCTGTTATAAAGCAGAAACTAACACACCATTGTAAAGCAATTATACCCCAATAAAGATGTTAAAAAAAAAAAAAGATAGTATGGTACTGGCACAAAAACAGAAATATAGATCAATGGAACAGGATAGAAAGCCGAGAGATAAATCCATGCACATACGGTCACCTTATTTTTGATAAAGGAGGCAAGAATATACAATGGAGAAAAGACAGCCTCTTCAATAAGTGGTGCTGGGAAAACTGGACAGCTACATGTAAAAGAATGAAATTAGAACACTCCCTAATACCATACACAGAAATAAACTCAAAATGGATTAAAGATGTAAATGTAAGGCCAGACACTATAAAACACTTAGAGGAAAACGTAGGCAGAACACTGTATGCCATAAATCACAGCAAGATCATTTTTGATCCACCTCCTAGAGAAATGGAAAAAAAGAAAAGAAAAATAAACAAATGGGACCTAATGAATCTTAAAAGCTTTTGCACAGCAAAGGACAACATAAACAAGACGAAAAGACAAGCCTCAGAATAGGAGAAAATAGTTGCAAATGAAGCAACTGACTAAGGATTAATCTCAAAAATATATAAGCAGCTGATGCAGCTCAATATCAAAAAAACAATCCAATCCAAAAGTGAGCAGAAGACCTAAATAGACATTTCTCCAAAGAAGATATACAGATTGCCAACAAATACATGAAAGGATGCTCAACATCACTAATCATTAGAGAAATGCAAATCAAAAGGACAATGAGGTATCACCTCACACCAGTCAGAATGACCATCATCAACAAATCTACAAACAATAAATGCTGGAGAGGGTGTGGAGAAAAGGAAAACCCTCTTGCACTGTTGGTGGGAATGTGAATTGGTACAGCCACTATGGAGAACAGTATGGAGGTTCCTTAAAAAAGTAAAAATAGAACTACCATACGACCCAGCAATCCTACTACTGGGCATATACCCTGAGAAATCCATAATTCAAAAAAGTCATGTATCACAATATTCATTGCAGCTCTATTTACAACAGCCAGGACATGGAAGCAACCTAAGTGTCCATTGACAGATGAATGGATAAAGAAGATGTGGCACATATTTACAAGAGAATATTACTCAGCTATAAAAAGAAATGAAATTGAGGTATTTGTAGTGAGGTGGATGGACCTAGAGTATGTTCTACAGAGTGAAGTAAGTCAGAAAGAGAAAAACAAATAATGTACACCAACACATATATATGGAATCTAAAAAAAAAAGATTCTGAAAAACCTAGGGGCAAGACAGGAATAAAGATGCAGACACAGC
This sequence comes from Lipotes vexillifer, assembly GCF_000442215.2. Taxonomy (NCBI): domain Eukaryota; kingdom Metazoa; phylum Chordata; class Mammalia; order Artiodactyla; family Lipotidae; genus Lipotes; species Lipotes vexillifer. Next base: position 1,559,103 of record NW_006772693.1, on the reverse strand, counting down.
GAATGGACTTGATGACATGGGAAGGGGGAAGGGTAAGCTGGGATGAAGTGAGAGATTGGCGTGGACATATATACACTACCAAATGTAAAATAGATAACTAGTGGGAAGCAGCCACATAGCACAGGGAGATGAGCTCGGTGCTCTTTGAACACCTAGAGGGGTGGGATAGGGAGGGTGGGAGGGAGATAAAAGAGGGAGGAGATATGGGAATATATGTATATGTATAGCTGATTCACTTTGCTATAAAGAAGAAACTAACACACAATTTTAAAGCAATTATACTCCAATAAAGATGTTTAAAAAAAAAAGCTCAACAATAAGAAAACCAACGAGCTAGTTAAAAGATGGGCCAAAGATCTTCATGGATATGTCCTCATAGAAGATATACAACTGGCATATAAGAATATGAAAAGATGCTCAACATCATATGTAATCAGGGAAATGTGAATTAAAACAATGAGGCACCACTACACTGACAACACCAAATGCAGACAATGATGTGGAGCAAGAGGAACTCTCATTCACTCCTGGTGGGAATGCAAAATTGTACAACCACCCTGGCAGAGTTTGGTGGTTTCTTACAAAATTAAACATACTCTTACCATACAATCCAGTGATCCCTCTCCTTGTCATTTACTCAAAGAAACTGAAGATTTACGTCCATACAAAAATCTGCACATGGGTGTTTATAGCAGCGTTATTCATAATTGCTAAAACTTGGAAGTTACCAAAATGTCCTTCAGTAGGTGAATGTATAAATAAAACTGCTGTATATGCAAATAATGTAATATTATTCTGCACTAAAAAGAAATGAGCTGTCAAGTCATGAAAAGACATGGAGGAAACAAATTTATATTAGTGAGTGAAAGAAGCCAGTCTGAAAATCTACATAATGTATGATTCCAAGTATATGACTTTCTGGAAAAGGCAAAGCTATGGAGACAGTAAAAAAGATCAGTGGTTTACAGGACTAAGGGAGAAGGGTGTGATAAATAGGTAGAGCACAGAGGATTTTTAGGGCAGTGAAAGTACTTTGTATGATACTATACATGGTGGCACAGGCAACCACTTCTCAACCTAACAATAAAAGATAAAATGAGAAAGTCCTTAAGAGATGAAATCTAATTAAAACTCTGTGTTGCAGCTAGGGTAAAATTAATAGGATGGCTGTCACATACACCATGAACACCTCTGAATGGATGAGAAAATAACTGGATTGAATAAATCCATTACTCCCTATCATTAGAAACTAAAAATATCACTTACACTACTGCTTACAGTTTTCTTTCTCCCTGACTTTACCAGAAATATTTTATATTTAGTTCCATCAATTAACTATATAAATTTTCATAATATACAAACTTAGGATGATTTTCCCCAGAGATCCCTTTGACTTCTCTTGACATGTTGACTTTGATTTGGGGCATTCCCAGAGCCACTCTCCCATTGCAGCTGTCCTTAACTGTTCATGTATCAACCTTTCATTTCTCCAGTTTGTTTCTTCATCATTTTGATTCTGTCTTCTTTTATTCACTGTTAAAATTCTTACACCTTAAAAAAATTTAGGTGTTGTATACAGGTACTGTTATTAAATTATTATTTTAAAATATTTGAGAAAGAGAGAAGCCTAATGTAAACTATGGACTTTAGGAGATTATGATATGTCAATGTAAATTCATTAATTGTAACAAATGTACTGTTCTGGTGGGGATATTGATAATGGGGGAAGCTATGCATGTGCGGGGTAGGGAGTGTAAAGGAACTCTCTGTACCTTCCTCTCAATTTTGCTGTGAACCTAAAACTGCTATTTAAGAAATACACTACCAAATGTAAAATAGCTAGTAAGAAGCAGCCGCATAGCACAGGGAGATCAGCTCGGTGGTTTGTGACCACCTAGAAGGGTTGGATAGGGAGGGTGGGAGGGAGACACAAGAGGGAAGAGATATGGGAACATATGTATATGTATAACTGATTCACTTTGTTATAAAGCAGAAACTAACACACCATTGTAAAGCAATTATACTCCAATAAAGATGTTAAAAAAAAAAAGAAAGAAAGAAATTCTTTAAGAAACAAACTAAATCAATATATTGGGCCCAGATTTAAGGAATTCAAATTGAATTTGATAAGTTCATGAGGCCAAATCTATCCCAAACTAATATGTAAATTAGTTATTTTTTTTTCCTGGGGGGAGGGGAGGAGGGAAACTACTCAACCTAAGTGAAAATGCAAATAACTATGAGAAAAACTCTCTACCAAATTCTAATTACCATCATGGATGGTAAAATTGTGATTATAAAATTGTGATTATCTCCTACAGACGGCCAATGAAATAAAGTGATTTATTTACAATAGATATTATTTCTCAATATTTGTACAAGTTTCTTTATATGATATTTCACTGCTATCGGCACTTCTAATTATTCAAGCTGAAACCAATGTCTAACCTAATATTTTCTAAGGCACTAACTTGCTTTTTGTATGAATATGTTTAACTTCCATGTGTTTATTTTAATAACTATTAAAAAGTTTCATATCTACTAAAATTTGATGAGCACAAATGATCACCCAAGTGAAGCATTCCTACTATATTTGCCCTGATTGAATTTCAGAAGGTCCCTGGACAATAATATAGAAGGAAAATACTTTCACTGCCCAATTCTTCAAAAGTTGGCTGTGTCCTTTATACATACAATGGATTGATACTTAACAGCCTTCAGTGTGCATCTGTTTCCTTGGAAAATCATTACTGGTGAGCTCTGCACCTCTATTTCTTAACCATATCCAAACAGTATAAATGTCTTTCGTAAGTCTTAAATCAGATTTTCGAATTCTGACTTATGCCAGTGGAAATGTATAATGTTCATCTCATTTTTTAATGTTTCTACTCAGTCTTATTCTACTTTCGATCCACAAATCTAAGTGTTCCTTGTTGAAAGGTCCAAGTTCTGGGCTTTTAAACATTATTGTTTATTATCTCAGAGAATTGATACGCTCTCCACTAAAATCCTCAGTATGTTACAGCAGCAAACTCTTTATGAATGTGTACTATATGCCAGCCCCTGCCTTGCGTTCTGGCATACACAGATGAATTAGTAATGGCTTTAACCTCAAGAAGTTTAATGATAATACCTTTGTTTGTAAAGCTCTTTCACACATATTATTTTTATTTAATCTTCATAATGTCTTTTGATATTTTACTAATAACTACATTATGGTTTATTGAATTATGGTCTACAGTGAATTAAAGTGCTGATGTATAAGATTTTTTGATGATATATAATATAGTTATATGTACAGTATGATATCTGTTTAAAAATCTTACTATACGTACATATATAATCTAGAGGAGATTATCACAATTTCACCAGCCTTGCTGGTAATTAGAATTTGATAGACTGTTTCTTTCATTCGCATGCATTAAAAAGAAGTTGTTATATAATGGCATATAGTTTCTAAAATAAATAATGGCTATTTTCTCTTTCATGTTTTCACTTATTGCTGAATTTTTTATAATGGCTATTTATCACATTCATGATCAGGATTTTATATATATATTCTCACACTCTTAGGCAGACACTTTATTCAGAAAAGCCAAATGAGGTTACGTATATCTATTTACTAGTGACTCTGTTGCCAACAAAAGTAATTGACAGATTTCCTGACCTCCTACAATCCAAGACAAATATTCCTCAATAAATTGATAAGCAAGTGCCAACCAAAATTTTCCCAGGTTGCTTTTCGAACACACTCAAAAAAACATTATTCTTTGTGTTTTACATACACTGTATCACAATGAGCATTTCAATTACAATTTTCTCTATAAAGTAACCCAAATAAACAAAATATAATTTAATCATGCTTTCATATACATTTTCCATAATGAGCAATCTATTAATCTATCGGTTTATCAAACATTACCTGTAACAAATCTAGCAATCTTTTTTTGCAATTGATAACATTTAAATAAAAATAAGTGCCTGAAAGTTAAACTCATTTTATTAGCAATTTTGTCTTGGTTATGTAAGTAGAGACTGCAGTAGTGCCAAGTGTCAGATTCCAATGATTTCATAGATAATTATTTTGGGGTTAAGAGAAAGCAAATTTATACACCACAGAAAGAAACAGGATAACTATATTAAACTAAATGTGATTGAAAATGAGTTAATTTGAACTTGGTTTGACACTAAAAATGAAGAAAATTGACTGCAAACATTTTATTTTGCGATAAGTAAAAGCACATAGAATGTATGAGTATGTAGCTTTCCTTCCTTTTGATATATGTGTAAATGTGTGTGCATTTATGCATATGTTTATGTTTGCATGTAAATCTGCCTGTTTTTTTCCTTTTCCTTTTTCTTCCTAAAAAGAACGCCTCTTGACTCCCTATAACCGAACCTGTGTCGCCATGAAATGAAGGATTAGGCAATTGGTGGTGAGATTTTGATAATAGTGGTAAAATTCTATGATCTTAAAGAAGGACGTGCTTTTTCAGGCTTAGTCAAGATAAACAATGGTTTTGAGAAGCTGAGGTTTCTATGTAAGAAAGGCTCCACAGGCCTGTTGTTACTAAATGCCAGGCAAATACAGATGCAGGTTGAATACACTCCATGGGTTTTTGAAAGTACCTTGATTCATAACAAAACAGTGCTTAAAATCATGAAACTTCCTTTTCTTTTCCTTTGTAAAAATTGCATGGAGCTTGCTGAGGCATTGTTATTGTTCAAAAGACTGTTTCATAAAGAAATGTGTTAGAATCAAACAAGTAGATCAACTGGTGTCATCATTTATATAAGAAAATACGTTACCATAAAAATTCCCTTAGGCCTTTTTTGACTCCATATTATAGGCTTCTAAAATAAAAGCATCGTTCAAGGTAATAAAAACTGAGCCACCCTCAAAAAGCCTTGCCTTTATTAAGTCCCCTTCTCTTCATGACAAAATTATCTTTTCCTTCCTGCTTTCTAGAAAGCAATCTCCTCCTAGAATGTTTCTACAGATGCTAGTTTTCCTACCCCTGTTGGCTCTAAAAGACTGCCTCATACTGAAATATATTTAAGGCTTACGCTGATATCAGACATCAGATTTTACACCTTCAAAATTCACTTTGTCTGTCAGTAATTCCAGGCTGATATTTAAGAGGTTTCTTTATTGGGAGTGAGAAATAGCAAATATCTAATATGAAATTGCCCCCTAGTGGAGTTAAAAGCTCTCCTGATAACCACCTCAAGGATATGGGTCAAATCAGTGTGGTAAATTTATTTCAGATCTCTCACATTCTGTGAGGTATAGGGTTGTATGGAGAACATAATAATAAATGTTAGTAATTAAATCTTGCCCTTTCTAAGACAGAAGCAATGAAATTCTACTTCTCAATCAGGAGAATCTGCCAGAGCATGAACCAGCTACTTAACCTCCAGCCCTCTTATATTCCTTTATGTTTTGTTAAAATCATGTTCAATCTGACACATGGAACACACTGTAGAGGAATAATAGTATCTCTTTAAAGAATTCAGTATATGCCCAAATTGGAGATTTTATCCATCTTTATTAACACACAATCAATAACACTCCTTTTGCAAAACTAACCCAATATGACAAATTTTTCCCTGAATCAAATGAGTGACATAACTTTTTAAGGTGACAGAAATATAATCTCTTTTCACAATGCCTTAATGGATTATACTTACCAAAGAAAATTCCACCTAATATAAACAAGACTGTAAGAATGACTAGAAGGGCAATCTAGTTTTTTAATGAGCACATAATCAGCAATTTTAAAATATTTTAAAATGAAGAATGTATAAATAATTTCTGCTCCTTTCAGTCCAGATAAAAACATAACTAATGTATATCCTTATTAACTAACAAAGAAGTAAAGACCAACAAGATAGTATGGCATCTCAATTCTAGTAATTATTAGACATTGTTGTGAGGGCCTTGTAATCAATAATTAATAAAATTGATGTTCCATTAGCTTTCTTACCATACACCATTTTGTTTTCTTTCTTTCCCTCTTTTATTTTTACTTCTCTTCCTTCTGCTCTTTTTTTTTCATTTCAACAATTTTTTTTTTTTCCCATTCCTTTTGTCTACTAAACGTCTAGTAAAAGCCTTAGGTATTTTATTTTAACATTTTTTTTTCAGACATCGATTATTTCATATGAAATTGAAATTATAAATAGCAATAATATTGGATTCACATCAGTTTGTGATCATGAATATTCTTTCATTATTTCATCTGTGTCCTTCAATCATAATACCTATGAAGTATTTGCAATAATAGTGTTGTAGTCAGACTACAACATATACAAAATATAAAAATAGAAGAGTAGGGAGTAAGATTTTAGATTTAGAGCAGATAATATGTTTCTACTAGTTTGGGTACCATGGGTATTGCTCACCCTACTGATCTGATCCATAAAGAGACAGGAGCTAGACATAGATGCAGTAATAAAGCATACTTACATACAGCATAATTATAGATAAAAATTATATAAAGGATAATTCTATATAATAATATATATATGTGTATTATGCATAGAAAGGATCTTTTCTATGGAGAAAGAATACAAAAATTAAAATTATCTTTTTAATTTTTAGAAGATGAATGAAGATCTATAGGAAAGCCATGTGAAGTGATTTCTCCTTGTATTTTTAGACACTTCTGTAAACTGAACATGGTTCAGTGCAGAAGACAGTCCTAACAAAAGTTAACAGAGCTTAAAGTTTTACTCATTAATTTTACCTGCTCATAGTCACAAGCACATAGGCATTCAGAATAGTGACTAAAATACACATTCGCTAGCAAGAGTGTTAAATGAGCTGGTATTAGGCTTAAAACACAGAAAATAGAAAAAAGTTAAATGCACATTTTCCTATAACTGAATCTGTAAGTACTAAGAATTTCTCTTCCCTCATATCTTGTTCCAAATATTTTATTTATGTTTATCCATTTCTCCTAGTGTGCTTGAGACAAAGTCTATTTTAAAATTTCATTTTATAGACCAGAAATCAGAAGATGAATTTTATACATAACTATTTCATTGGGTATCCAAGATAGCACTGCTCTTTGTCGACAATTCCCTGAAATTTAAGTGTCTTAATTATAGAGGGAAGGTCTAGCCAATACTCAGGATTGTGTGTAGCAAATTGTGTCTTTAGTAGTGAGACATATTAGACATGAACAATGGGCTTTACGATGTCTAGTTTTAGTGCAGTAGTATTTATTAACTCATTGGTGTGCTTACAATCAATGGTCAGTTCAAGAAGTGGCAATTAAATCCTAGAAATTGGTTATGAAAACATGGGCTTATACTTGCATAATTCAAGTTGTATGGACATATTTAACAAAAGGGAAGATATACTATCCAAAGTCTGCCATATTGAAGATTATGAAACAATAAAAAATAAGATTAATGTGTAAACTATATGAAATCCAGAGCACAATTTTTTTTTTTTCTTTTTTTTTTGCGGTACGCGGGCCTCTCACTGTTGTAGCCTCTCCCATTGCGGATCACAGGCGCTGGACACGCAGGCTCAGCGGCCATGGCTCACGGGCCTAGCCGCTCCGCGGCATGTGGGATCTTCCCGGGCCAGGGCACGAACCCATGTCCCCTGCATCGGCAGGCAGACTCTTAACCCCACCAGGGAAGCCCCAGAGCACAATTTTAAATGATGTGACTAACCATAGATAATAACTTTAGATCAACCAGAAATGAGAAAAATAAGAAATTCTGTGAAAAGACTTAAATTGAGTTATAATGATTAGAATTAATTGAATTATAATAATTTGTTTAGAAACAGATTCCTATTAATAAGTAGATGCAGATGTCAGTCTGGATAGAAAGAATTCTAGATTGTGTTAAGATTTTTTGCACACGGGCACCATACTAGCTTAGAAAAGCAGTGTACTTACAATGATTAATGCCTTCAACACCAAATCTTTTACTAAAATTTTTTAAAATCTACCAAGATAAGGTAAAATAGTATACTGTAAAAGTATTTGGCACGGTCTTCCCTAATGGCGCAGTGGTTGAGAGACCGCCTGCCGATGCAGGGGACATGGGTTCGTGCTCCGGTCCGGGAAGATCCCACATGCCGCGGAGCAGCTGGGCCCGTGAGCCATGGCCACTGAGCCTGCGCGTCCGGAGGCTGTGCTCCACAACGGGAGAGGCCACAACAGTGAGAGGCCCGCGTAATGCCAAAAAAAAAAAAAAAAAAAAATTTAAGTACCTTTATTTCTCTATTCCCTTAATACTTTTATCTACATTTTGATTGAATTTTATTCCTCTATTTATTGATATTGGTACCAAGCTTGCAATGTTTTAAAATTGTACTAATGTAATGTCAAATGTAGCAAAAATATGATTGTATTGTAACCTCAAATAATAAATTAAGGAAATGGAAATATTCTTATGAAGCAAATTAGAGGCAGTGTGGTTAGCAAGTGTATCCTCTGAAACAAGACTCGCTCGGTTTGATATAGTTCAGTCACTTACTAGCTCTGTGACACTGAAAAGAATACTAATCATTCTGTGCCTCAGTTTCATTGTCTGTAAAATGGGGATGCAATCTGTATCTCCTCCTTTGCAGCACTGTCATAAGACTTCAGTGAGTTAGTGGTCTAGAGCACTTAAAGTAGTTCTCGGCACAGGGTGAAACTCAGTAAATGTTAGGTCTTACTATACAATTATATTATTCATCATTTCCCAATCACTGATGGTTATTATAAAATGCTTCAAAAATTATGATAAGCATAGAAATTTTAAAGAAAATTTATTGAAACAACTGCAATAACAGTCTTCTAAAACCTTAATTAGAAGATACTGAATTACACAGGCTGGCACAGCCAATGAGCAAATAGTGTATTTCAATTCCAAATTAGCATACCTGAAATTCCTGTTTACTCAAACTGTTTAGAAACTTGGCACTTTTACTTTCTCTTGAAAGGGTCTCAGTTCTTATTGAATCTGTCAGATTGTTAGCAAGAAATTAACTTAATTCTTTTCCTTCTGACTTTATATGAACCTTCCAATTGATGTTAGTGAGCCTCATTAGAGCTCTCCACTTGAATACAATCTTTTGTAAAAATATTATAAATGCTGAATAAGCAATAAGGTTTATCACTAACATTACACAAAATTCAACATTTTGAGAAATCTCTAGAGATTACAGGAAAGAAAGCACAGCTGTGATGAATATACTCAAAGTAGAAATGTCTACATACCATCAAAACATCCAAAGTGAAAGTGAACATTTTAGTCAGATTTCCAGATGCTTGTTCCAAATGGCAGTGAGCTCTTGTATGTTCATATAACATCCTGTGCTCTCCTCATGGCAACAGATATCAAACTGGATTACAATTATTTGGAACAAGCCTAATAACAGTTCCATGGACCTGAGATTACATATTGTGTCCACCTTCATATCTGTAGGGTCAGCTCTATTGCCAGAATAGGTACTTAACAAACAATTCAATGTAATGAATAAATGACATCAATTATTTAAATATCTGACCACCTACAATAATTTGAAATAAATACAAAATATCTGATCATATCTAAAAATTTGCCTAAATAAATACAACTTTTACCTCCATCTTTATCTCATTCTACTCAATATTGTTTTTTTCCAGAGGTCTGACCCATGAAAAGTCAAGCAATAAAACTGCAAGTATTCAGAAAGTTCATTAATTACTGATCTAGTGTTTATATTAATTTTAATAAAATAGTACAATATTGGCTGAAATAAAATACAGAAATACAGTCTTATAATCTCAATCTGTGTGTGTTTGTGTGTATATGAACACTTGCACAAAATATTTGCATCCCATGGAGGCAGAAGGATAAAATCAAAATAGTTGATTTTACATTGTTTTGTTGTTTGATGCCAGAAAATAGTAACTGCAAAAAATATTTTGCACAAAATACATGCTGTTCTGTATATGTGATGTTTGGGTCAAATTTAAACTTTGCACATGAATTTCAGGAGCAGTAACTAAAATCAAAAACCACAACTTTAAAATGAGATTCTCCCAAGAAAACTGGTGTAAATATGCCTATCATTCTGTAATGTGATGTGTTTCTAATTTTTCACACAGTCTTATTAAAAACTGTGTGAGTACATAATATAATTTAGAAGGGCTTTTTTTCATATGCTTGTTATCTCCAAAGGAGTTAATATTTGTTCTGGAGATCAGTGCACTAGAGATAAAATTAAAGCTAATGCACAGATCTCTTTTTCATCTAAGAAATCCCTTCTAAGCCTCATTGACTGAAGGCCCAGTGTGTATGTCAGGATGTGAGGAACAAAGGAGGAAAATAAAAAGTCTGAAAAAAATAGTCCTTTAATTCAATCTCCCACTTTCTATAATTTTATTTTATATACTAACTTGCTATTCCTGATAAGTATGTATTTTTTAGTTTTCCATAAAAATTAATTTAGAAAAATACAAATTTATTTGAATGTGTTTAAGCTGCTGTTCTACCATAAAAACAGAAATGAGAAGAATTATCAATTGAGATATTACATAGCACTGTAAATACTAGCAAATTTATGAAAGGAATATTCCATTCTCATTTTCATTTGAAATGAATTTAAGTAGTTACAGTAGTGTCTCTGAATGATTCTACTGAGTTTGCTTTTTTACCACAATTTATATGATAGTAAAATAGGACACAAGTTCAGTGAAATATGTTTTTATTCTTGTTTACTAAATTTCCTACTTACACAGCAGGAGAATTTCAAATTATATATTGTCACATTTCTGTGAGGATGAAAAGTTAACTATTTGTACATAGAGTTTAAAAAATATGTTGGGCAAATCACTTTTGTGTGGATATACTTCCATAGCATAATAGGAGTTCTTATTTACATTTTTAAAAGATTTTTTTCCTCAATTTTATAAAAAATGAATTAAAAAAACATGAATTTTGACACTTTTCCCCCTCCTAACCATATGGAATCTAGATTTTTTTTTTCAAGCTATGTTCTAGTCACTTTAAATGCTTCAAATAAGTATTTTATAGCAGAATTTCAAAACACTATATGGTATAATAGTCTACATCTTGCAAAAGACTGCAATAGATGTTACATATGAGGTCTGTTCTTATTAATATTTTTTCAGTGGTCAATATTGTGAGTATATAACATAGAATGCTGAAACTTCAGAAGTTTATGTTTAGAGATTCTTATCTTAAGTATTAGAATACAGACTATAATTTCTCTATATACGTACAAATATACACACATATATGTGTGTGTACATGTATAAAATGTTTAAATATGTATTAAATATCTATAATATATATTGCAAAGTAAAAACTTTTTATAACTGTTTAATGTGGTGTAACTATTTGAAGAGGTGGGCTGCCTACCTCTTGGAAATTAGTTGGAAGAACTCATGCCTGTGTCTCAAATATCTCCTTATAGGTTGATTAATCTATTATTTCAGGTTAATTTTTAATATTGGATATAAAAGGTAGAGCAATTTTAAATGAATGAGGCAAGGATATATTTGATATAATTTAAATATTCATATATTTAAATGAATGAGGCAAGGAAACCAATAAAACGAGGGAGTTCTAGCCTGTGTTACAAGGAAGGCAATGTCAGGCTATCTTGATTAAGTGTTCCCAGGAGACATAAAACTTAGAAAAAAGTAACAAACAACAACAACAAAAACCTAACAATGATAAAACTAGAGGCAGGCAAAGACAAACTCAACCATTATACAGTGGTGAACAGAGACACAGTGCTAATTTAGACAGTATTTATAACTTGCTAGACATACCATGCTCATCTATCTCAATATTTAAATCATATGGAAAAATATAGATATGTTGAGTTACTTGAATCACTCATGTAAATCATGGCATGGTATTTTGTTAAACTTTTGTCTTTAAGAATATTTGTGTACCTGCTGCAAGAAATAAATGTGATGTATGGGATCTCATCAAAGTCCAACTTACTTTTATCTCTATTGTCCATTTGTAATTCATTTTGTGGGGAAAGCTTTTCCCCTGCGACTAGATGAAAAATTCTTAAAGCTCCATGATTACTTTATGAACACTCTTAAACAACAGACAGTTCCATAGCCACTTTAAGATAGACAGTAAAAAGTAAATCAGCATTTAAAAGTCCAGTCCAATAAATAAGTCAATCTTCAGTCAATGGAAAGGCACACCCTCTGCCTTAGTAATGGTCTATAATTGGGCTGGCATCCTGCTTTGGGGAAAGGAACTGTGTTTGGCTTCTTTAACTTTCAGCCTCCATTTTGTATCCAACACCTATTTGAGCTGCAGCTTTGATCCATGAGAGTGGCTAAAAATAGAGCATAAAAGTTCTCACATGGCTGGTGAATGGTACTCTCCTAGCCAGGAGATGTCTATCCCTCCATTGGTGCCTCCTATCATTCTCATGTTTCCCTGAATATGGTGATCCACTATACACTAGACTCTCCCTGTTGAAGACCCCTCACCCTTTTGGAGATCTCCTTGGCCGAGATTTAACATAGTACCAGGCCATCTTTCTCCCCAGAGAAGCCCACATCTCATCAATGTGAATAACTTTTGCAGTCCTTGCCCAGCCTTTGGTGCGAGTGCAGTTGCTTCCCAGCCCTCTGTTCACTCTCCTTATCGTCCTCAGTAGTGAGTCAGACACAAGTCCACAATGTCCCCCAAAGTGGAGAACATTTCAAACTCTCTAAGTGATCTTACAGAAACCAATTTATCTATACCTGACATAAGGAAGCAGCACCCTCCATTCTTCTCCCTGTGGTGAGAACAGAGACTGACACAGGAAAAGAACTCACCTCAGGAAATCTGATCACAAATGCCCCATCTACTCTTTCTATCAATTTATTATGCCCATCTGAATGAGGTTTAGTTTTGTTTGCTTGTTTTTAAGAGTTATTGAACTTTTTCTCAGGAAGTTATTTTGAAAATTTAATCCTTGTCTTTCTCAGTGAATGTCTGGGGCTTTATTAAATTAGATGATGCCCAGGTGGAGACCAGGGGACCAGAGATAGACTTGGGAGATTGTTTACTGAAAGTGGATAGAAATAATGAGTCAGATGAGTGCCAAGAGCCCACATGGGTCCCCCTTGCTTCAGTACTCCCCACCTCTGGGGCAAGGGTCATGGTCCTGGGAGAGGGGAAAGCACACACTTAAAGGGAACAGATCTAGCTTCAGATGGATCTCAGAACTTCTGTCATAGCAACTTGGGATCAGATTCTGCCCCTGATAAGGTGGTGATGGCCACTGAGCAGAGGGGAAGCACTGCTTCACACCTAGATCCAGCTCTAGCCCCTCCATCTCCAGCCCCAACTTCTACCAAAGTGATAGCTGACAGCACACCCTGAGGGAAGATGTGACTTGCATCCATGTCACATCCACCTTTCCCCCAGAGAAACTGGGAACACACAGTCTGCATAGGAATGCTCCCACATAAGGACAACCCTTTCAAGACCACAATAGGTAACTGTTTCACCTAAATTCATAGAGGCAAAGAAAGTTAAGCAAAATGAAAAGTCAGAGGAATTGGTCTCAGTTGAAAGAGCAAGAGAAAATGCCTCCAAGAATAAACACACAATGAAACAGAAATAAACAATTTACCAGATAGAGAATTCAAAGCATTAGTTATAAGAATGTTTACTGAATTAAGGAAAAGAATATGAACACAGTGAGAATTTTAACAAGTTATTAGAAAATATAAAAAGACCCACTCAGAAATAAAGAATTCAATAACTAAAATAAAAAGCACCCTAGAAGGAATGAATAGCAGACCACAAGAATGCATAAGTGATATAAAGATACAATAATGAAACTCACTCAATCAGAACAGCAAAAAGAAAAACAAATTTAAAAACATGAGAACAGTTTAAGAGCTCTCTGAGATAACATTAAGAGTACCAACATTAGCATTATAGGGGACCCAGTAGGAGAAAAGAGAGAGAATGGGATCAAAAATATATTTGATGAAATATGGCTGTAAAATTCCCAAACCTGAAGAAGAATACAGATATCCAGGTACAGGAAGCACAGAGGCGCCAAACAAGATGAACCTAAATAGACACATATCAAGACATATCATAACTGAAATGGCAAAAGTTAAAGATAAAATATTCTAAAGGCAGCAAGAGAAAAACAAAGAGTCATATACAAGGGAATCCCCATAAGACTACCATCTGATTTTTTTGCACAGACTTTGCAGGTCAGAAGATAGTGCTATGATATTTTAAAGTGCTGAAAGGGAGAAATATACAACATAGGATCCTTTACGCAGCAAGGCTATCATTCAGAATAGAAGGAGAGATAAAGAACTTCTCAGACAAGTGAAAGCTAAGAGTTTATCAATACTAATCTTACCCTAAAAGAAATGTTAAAGGGATTTCTCTAAGTGGAAAAGAAGAATCTATAGGTAAGGGAAACTCTCACTAGGAAAACCAAATATATAGTAAGGGCTGAGGACCAATCACTTAAATAAGCTAGTATGGAGATTAAAAGACAAAAATTGTATAATCAACTATAACTACATTAAGTAGTTAAGGGATAAACATGAAAATGTAAAGTATGACACTAAAAACACAAAGTGTGGGTGAGGGGAGTAAAAGAATGAAGATCTTTGAGAATGTGTTTGAACTTAAATGACTACCAGTTTAAAACAAGTTGATATAATTATAGGGCAACATATATAAATCCCATGGTAACCACAAATCATCAAAAATGAACATCATCAACCCACAATGAAGAAACAAAAAGAAGAAATAAACACAGAAGAACTAGAAAAGACAATCTGAAAAACAAGTAATAAAAAGGTAATATGTAAAAACCAATCAATTAATACTTTAAATGTTAATGGACTAAACACTCCAGTCAGAAGACATAGCACAGCTGATTGGATGAAAAAACAAGACTCATCTATATGCCACCTACAAGAGGTTCACTTCAAATCTAAAGACACACACAGACTGAAAGTGAGAGAATGGGAAAAAGTTATTTCATGCAAACAGAAATGACAAGAAAGCTGAGGCAGTAATATTCATATCAGACAAAATAGACTTTAGAACAAAGGCTATAACAAAAAAGAAGGACATTATATAATGATAAAGGGATAATACAAGAACAGGACATTATACCTGTTAATGTATATGCACCCAATCCAGGAGCACCTAAATACATAAAGCAAATATTAACAGATATAAAGGGAGAAATTGACAATAATACAATAATAGTAGGGGACTTTAACATCCCACTTACATCAATGATCATCCAGAGAGAAAATAAATAAGGCAACAGTGGTCTTAAATGACACAATAGACTAGTTGGGCTTAATAGGTGTTTTCAGGACATTACATCCTAAAACAGCAGATACACATTCTTTCCAAATGCACACAGTACCTTCTCCAGGAAAGATCACATACTAGGCCACAAAAAAAAAAGCCTTAACAAATTTAAAAGGATACAAATTATATCAAGCATTAGTTCTGACCACAGTGGTATGAAACTAAAATCAATTACAGCAAGAAAAATGGGAAAAGAACAAACATGTGGAGACCAAACAACATGCTACTAAAAAACCAATGAGTCAATGAAGAAATCAAAGAGGAAATCAGAAAATACCTCAAGACAAACGAAAATGGAAACAAAACGTTTTTAAAATCTAGGAGAAACAGCAAACGTGATTCTAAAAGGGAAGTTTATAATGATACAGACGTTCCTCAAGAAACAAGAAAAATGCCAAATAAACACCTAAACTACCATGTAAATGAATTAGAATAAGAAGAACAAAGCCCAAAGTCAGCAGAAGAAAGAAAATAATAAAGATCAGAGAGAAAATAAATTAAATAGAGATTAAAAAATAATAGGAAAGATCAATGACACCAAGAGTTGTCTACTTGAAAAGATAAGCAAACGTGATAAACCTTTAGCCAGGCTCACCAAGAAGAAAAGAAAGAGGGCCCAAACAAATAAAATAAGAAATGAAACAGGAAAAATAACAACTGAGACTGCAGAGATACAAAAAAAATCATAATTGAATACTACAAATGGTTATATGCCAACAAATTGGACAACCTAGAAGAAATGGACAAATTCTTAGAAACATACAACCTGTCAATACTGAATCAAGAAGAAACAATTTCAACAGACTAATCACGAGTAATGAAATTGGATATTCAATTAAAACACAAACAAACAAAACAAAACAAAAAACTTCCAGCAAACAAAAGTCCAGGACCAAACAGCTTCAAAGGGGAATTCTATCAAACATATAAAGAAAGATAATACCTATCCTTCTCAAACTATTCAAGAAATTGAAGAGAAGGAAGCAATCACAAACTCATTCTACAAGGCCACAATTACCCTGATACCAAAATCAGACAAAGACACTACCAAAAAAGAAAATTACAGGGCAATATCGCTGATGAATATAGATGCAAAAATTTTTAACAAAATGTTAGTAAACCAAATCCAACAATATATAAAAAGAATCATACAATATAATCAAGTTGGAATTATTCCAGGGATGCAAGGGGGGCTCAACATTCACAAATCAATGTGATACACCACATTAATAAGAGAAAGGGTAAAAATCACATGATCACCTCAATAGACACTGAAAAAACGTGTGTGACCATGAATTCAACATCCATTCATAATAAACACTCTCATCAAAGTGAGCATACATGGAATATACCTTAACAAAATAAAGGCCACTTATGACAAACCCACAGCTAATACCACACTCAATGGTGAAAAGCTGAAAGTCTTTCCTCCAAATTCCTCCAAGACAAGGATACCTACTCTCACCACTTCTATTTAACATAGTATTGTAAGTCCTAGCCACAGAAATCAGATAACTAAAAGAAATAAAATGCAATCCCTATCAAAATACCCATGACGTTTTTCACACTAGAACAAGTAATCCTAAAATTTATACGGAACCACAAAAGACCCCAAATTGCCAAAACAATCTTGATGATGAATAACGAAGTTGGAGATATAATGTTCTCTGACTTCAGACTCTACTACATATCTACAGTAATCAAAATGATATGGTACTGACACAAAAACAGGCACATATATCAATGGAACAAAATGGATAGCCCCAAAATATACCCTCACACATATGGTCAATTAATCTATGACAAAGGAGGCAAGAATAAATAATGGGGAAAAGTCAGTCTTCAATAAGTGGTGCTGGGAAAATTAGACAGCTACATGTAAACAAATGATATTAGAACATTTCCTCACACCATATAGAAAAATAAACACAAAATGGATTAAAGATCTAAATGTAAGACGTGACATCATAAAATTCCTAGAAGAGAACATAGGAACATAGGTAGAACACTCTTTGACATAAAATTTTTTGTATCTGTCTCCTAAAGCAAAAGAAATAAAAGCAAAATAAACAAATAGGATGTAATCAAACTTAAAAGTATTTACATGGGAAGAAATCATTGACAAACTAAAAAGACAACCTACTGAATGGGAGAAAGTATTCGCCAATGATATAACCAACAAGGGGTTAATATCAAAAAATATATAAACAGCTCATATAACTCAATATCAAAAAACCAGACAAACCAATTAAAAAATTGTTAGAAGACCTGAATAAACATTTTTTTTCAAAAAAGGATACACAGATGGCTAACACGCATGAGAAAAGATTCTCAACATTGCTAATTATTAGAGAAATGCAAATCAAAACTACAATGAGATTATCACCTCACACCTGTCTGAATGGCTATCATCCAAAAGCCTGCAAATAACAAATGTTGGCAAGGATGCAGAGAAAACGGAACCCTTGTACACTGTTGGTGGGAATACAGTGGTGCATTCACTATGGAAAACTGTATGAAGGTTTATCAAAAAACTAAAACCTGAACTACCATATGATCCAGAAATTCCACAATCTAGTATGTATCTGGAAAAAAATAAAAACTCTAATTCAAAAAGATACACACACCCCAATGTTCATAGTAGCACTATTTACAATAGCCAAGATATGGAAGAAACCCAAGAAACCCAAGATGGAAACCCATCTGTCCATCAACAGATTAGTGAATAAAGAAGGTGTGCTGTATATATATAGAGATAGATATAGATAGATATAGATATATATACACACACAATGGAATATTACTCAACCATAAAAAGAATTCTTCCATTTGCCACAATGTGGATGTACCTAGAGAATATTATGCTTAGTGAAATAAGTCAGAAAAAGACAAACGTTGTATAATATCACTTATATGTGGAATCTAACATTTAAAACAAACAAATGGTATAGCAAAACGGAAACAGATTCACAGTTATGAAAACAAACTAGTGGTTACCAATGGAGAAAGGGAAGGAGGGAAGGGTAGGATAGCAGTATGGAGTTAAGAGATACAAACTACTATGTATATAATAGATAACCAACAAGGGTATATTGCATAGCACAGGAAATTACGGTCATTATTTTGTAATAACTTTTAATGGACTGTAACTTATAGAAATACTGAATCACTATACTGTCCCCCAAAAACTAATATAATATTGTAAATCAACTACACTTTAATTTTTAAAAAAATTGTGTTAAATGCAGCAAGTGGGGAAAAAAGAATGGAAGTAAGAATAATAGTAAAAACCCAGAAATTAGCACAAAATAAATACCAGGAACAAAGGCAGATTTTAGTTTTGTGGGATTGAAATATATTTCAACCAAAAGGGCCAGACTTCCATGGTCTTTTTCATTGACCACTGGAAGTATGACATGGAGGTTAGACTAAATTAAAGATATAAATTCAAGGCAGATAGACTTTTCATTATGTTCTTGTTTTTGTTAATGTTGATGGTTTTCTTGAATTGGATTAACAGCAAAATAAAAAAGGCAGTGATTAATGTATTTATAACAAGTATCATATACAGCTTCACAATATTAGGAACACTACCCATGTTCAAATAGGTTAAATTAAATTATTAGTTATCAAATAATTGTAATATAGAATAGTAAAAGAGAAGAAAATTCAAAGTCAAATTATGCCTAAGTCCCAACGTGAAATTGGAGAGATGACATTTGCCAACTTGGGCAAGTCTTTGTAACATATTTGTGACTTGTTTGCCATATTTATCAAATGAATCAGATGGACTAGACATTCTCTAATTCTGGAACTAGAATCCTGTCTCATGAAATCCATGCTTATGTAGGTGCCCAGGACACTGAGAATAGGACAGATGTTCTTCATTTCAAATATCTTCGACTTTTTTCTTGTATTTATTCTTATATATTACTCCTTCACATTCATCTAATATTCAGAACCTAATAATTTGAAAGGAAGGATGAACTTCACAACATCTCTACTCTATAGTCAGTGAGTTACATTATCTTTTTGCCTAATTCAGTATGCTTCATATGAAGCCCCTAGTTTCATTTTCCTATTCCGTTTTTCAAGCTCCATCTTCCTCCTAAAATGCCTTCTTCCAATATCAACAAGTACTCATCCTACAACATCCTTCAAAAACAGGTCAAGAAGGGACTTCCCTGGTGGTCCAATGGTAAAGAATCCACCTTCCAATGAAGGGGACATCGGTTCAATCCCTGGTCAGAGAACTAAAATCCCACATGCTGCGGGGTGACTAAACCTGCACGCCACAACTACTGAGCTCATGTGCCTCAACGAGAGAGCCCATGTGCCATAAACTATGGAGCCTATGCACCACGACTAGAGAAGAGAAAAACCCATATGCCACAACTAGAGAAAAGCCTGCGGCTCACAACAAAAGATCCCACATGCCTCAGCAAAGATCCTATGTGCTGCAAATAAGACCTAACACAGCCAAAAAAAAAAAAAAAAAAAAAAAAAAAAAAAAAAAAAAAAAAAAAAAAAAAAAAAAAAAAAAAAAAGGTCAAGAATGTTGACTTAGCAAGGTTTGTTATACTACATTATTGTGAATAACTCATAGAAACAATGTATTACTTAAAAATTTTAAAACTATTTCTAACCCCAATTCTAATTCATCTGCATTAGAGAAGAATCGCTACATTTCAATGCATAGCCAGAGGATAACAATGCATCCTAATAAAAACACTGAAATGCTGTAGCAATATAAAAGCTTTCATTGCACCCATGGTATAATTATAGTTCCTTTAGATTTAATCCAGTGTAATCATAATAATTAGACATTATTGACTAAAATTGTTATTTGCAATTTGAGATAGGTATTAATGCAATGACCAATTTTACTACACACTTGAGCACACTTGTTTCAGTGTAACATCTTTAGAAAACAAAGACAAAATAAAAATATAATTTACCTGCAGGTTTTATATTTGAGCTTCATTTTTAACTTATTTATTCCATTAAACCAGGTGAATTCAGAGGTTTTCTTTAGCTATTTAGGCTTAAATATGGTCATGATTACATTCTTCACATTATGAAAACATATGTAAAATTTTTATGCATCTCTGGGCATATATGGTGTGACTACAAAAAATAGAAGAAATCCAGTAAAAATTCCAAAGTAAAGGGACAGCAGGAGAGAGGAAAGGAAGGAATACTTGAAGGGAAAGAAAAGTAGAAAGAAAGAAGGCAAGAAAGAAAAAATTAAAAGAATGAAAGGATGAAGGAGGAAAGGAAGAAAGACTGCTCTATTCTAGGTGCTTTCATGAAAGTTATTCAATCTAATTGTGCAAAATTAACCTATTTGTCTTATTTTTACCTTTAATAAGCTGAGAGCAATTTAAGAGGGCCAACCAAGATAACAATTCTAATTCATTGTGGAGCTGAGATTATTTCATCTCTCCAATAGGAAATTTAGTAAGTACTATCTTTTCTTCGTGTATCCCTTAATGAGAAAAAAAATCAAAATACTAAGATAAAATGTGGACTAAATTATGTCAAAAGTTCAAACCAATGCCCTCCCCTGACCTGTAGGTCAAAATTAGATCAATCTGTTAAACTCAATCATAACAAGATGAGTACATAGTTTTAATACAGACATATGAGTTAGAATCAAAGTCTGTTTGGTCCTAGAGCCTTTATTTTTTTTTCAACCTCTCATTAGGTCTTTTCTGACCCCTATCTCTGTCTAACCCCAAGGCCATACTTTTATCATAGTTGCAGGGATAAAGAAGCAGGGTTCAGGATATTCATATTCCTTTCCTTATTCTCTTGTAGATAAGGAAAAAAAATGTATTCCAGAATAGTAAGTGGTGAAGAGTCCTGATGTAGAAATATATTTATCTCTTCACTTAATATTTTCAAAACTGTAGTGATTATCTGAATAACTCCTGAGCCTCCACAGTGAAGAGAAGACCTGAGGAAATATAAAAAGACCCTTCACCATTCAGACTGTTTTGTCCTAATCAATCATTTACACAAAAATGATTTAAGGGCGGCATATTTTGTGCTTAAGCAGTGTGAGACATTTAAAGAAAAATAAGATATGATCTTTGTCTTCAAGTAGATAGAAACCATGATCAAAGAAAGAGGCACTCAATCTGAAAGGGAGATGTATTAAGAAAAAAAAAAAAAAATGCCACAGTAGTAGGTTATCATTGCCCATGTCATTCAGATAATACAATGAATTCAGTAGCTACAGTGGCTTCAGGTTACAGGACTATGAGTTCCAACAAAGAGGAATCAACACACTATTAACCTGAAACTGTGGGTAGCAGGAAAAGCACTACACATAAAAAGGAATGCATAACTTCCAAGAATTTGAACAATGAAGGGTAGAAAGAGAAATCTGAGATGTTATACTGTAGTGGTTTACTTGTGTTGACAGAAATGGGGAACAGGGGAAAAAAGGGACTTTGCCTTTTTTTAGTCATCAACCACAAGCAAAGAAGGTAACACATAGAGAATGTGAACTAAATGGCAGGTAATTTTCACAAGAGAATTGAATAATAGTCATTTTTATGCTACCATTTGATGGGAGAAGAAGCATACCTCCACAAATAGTTTCAAACCAAGGCAAAATGTGTACCATATATCAAAAAAGGAGAAACTTGCCAACAAAAAGTAAAAGAAAGCAATACTAGAGCACTGATTTGAATGAACTCCAGCTATATAGATTTATTTTGCTCTCTAAAACAATGACCTAACCTAGGAAAACATAAAAGTGCAATGGGACTTCAACAACAAAATTCAAGATTAATAAAGCACAGCACATCTCAAAGATAAAACAATCCAATTGCTACCTTTCTTATCTATGTAATTTCTCCTAAACAGATGGGTCACCAGAGACGGGCATGGGATGCTAAGGCTGCCACTGCTGCCACCAAGAAGCCTGTGTGCTAGCACAGGTCACTATCCACACCTCCCCTCCATTAGCCTGTGCAGCCCTCCACTGCCAGGGTCCCATGATCCAGGGACGACTTCCCCGGGAGAACGCACGGCGCGCCTCAGGCTGCTGCAAAGTCATGCTGGCCTCTGCTGCCCAGGCTCCTCCGGCATCCATACACCTCCCTCCCACTGGGCTGAGTGAGCCAGAGTGGCCTAATCAGCTGCTATTTTAACCCCATCATGTCTGAGTGAAGAACAGACGCCCTCAGGCGACCTACATGAAGAGGTGGGTCCAAATCCAAAGCTGAACCCCGAGAGCTGTGCAAACAAAGAAGAGAAAGGGAAATTTCTCCCAGCAGCCTCAGGAGCAGAGGATTAAATCTCCATAATCAACTTGATGTACCCTGCATCTGTGGAATATCTGAATAGACAATGAATCATCCCAAATTGAGGAGGTGGACTTTGAGAGCAAGATTTATTATTCTTTCCCCTTTTCCTCTTTTTCTGAGTGTGTATTTGTATGCTTCTGTGTGTGACTCTGTCTGTAGAGCTTTGCTTTTACCATTTGTCCTAGGTTTCTGTCTTGTTTTTTTTTTTACTTTTTAACAATTATTCGTTAATAATTATTTCTTATTTTAATAACTTTATTTTATTTTACTTTATCTTCTTTCTTTCATTCTATTTTTTCTCCCTTTTATTCTGAGCTGTGAGGATGAAAGGCTCGTGGTGCTCCAGCCAGGCATCAGGACTGTGCCTCTGAGGTGGGAGAGCAAAGTTCAGGACACTTGTCCACAAGAGACCTCCCAGCTCCATGTAATATCAATAGGTGAAAATCTCCCAGAGATCTCCACCTCAATGCCAAGACCCAGCTTCACTCAACGACTAGCAAGATACAGTGCAGGACACCCTATGTCAAACAACTACCAAGACAGGAACACAACCCCATCCACTAGCAGAGAGGCTGCCTAAAATCAAAATAAGGCCACAGACACCCCAAAACACACCACCAGACATGGACCTGCCCAATAGAAAGACAATATCCAGTCTCATCCATCAGAACACAGGCACTAATCCCCTCCACCAGGAAGCCTACACAACCCACTGAACCAACCTTAGCCACTGGCGACAGACACCAGAAACAATGGGAACTACAAACCTGCAGCCTGTGAAAAGGAGACCCCAAACACAGCAAGTTAAGCAAAATGAGAAGACAGAAAACACATGGCATATGAAGGAGAACATAAAAAACCCAGCATGCCTAACAAATGAAGAGGAAATAGGCAGTCTCCCTGAAAAAGAATTCAGAATAATGATAGTAAAGATGATCCAAAACCTTAGAAATAGAATAGAGAAAATAAAAGAAATGTTTAACAAGGACATAGAAGAATGAAAATGCAAACAAACAGTGATGAACAACACAATAAATGAAATTAAAAATTCTCTAGAAGGGATCAATAGCAGAATAACTGAGGCAGAAGAACAGATAACTAACCTGGAAGATAAAATAGTATAAATAACAATTGCAGAGCAGAATAAAGAAAAAGGAATGAAAAGAATTGGGGACAGTCTCAGAGACCTCTGGGAAAACATTAAATGCACCAATATTCTAATTACAGGGGTCCCAGAAAAAGAAGAGAAAAAGAAAGGGATTGAGAAAATATTTGAAGAGATTATAGTTGAAAACTTCCACAATATGGGAAAGGAAATAGTTAATCAAGTCCAGGAAGCACAGAGAGTCCCATACAGGATAAATCCAAAGAGAAACATGCCAAGACACATATTAATCAAACTATCAAAAATTAACTACAAAGAAAAAATATTAAAAGAAGAAAAGGAAAAACAACAAATAACACACAAGGAAATCCCAATAAGGTTAACAGCTGATCTTTCAGCAGAAACTCTACAAGCCAGAAGGGAGTGGCAGGACATATTTAAAGTGATGAAGGAGAAAAACCTACAACCAATATTACTCTAGGCAGCAAGGACCTCATTCAGCTTTGATGGAGAAATTAAAACCTTTACAGACAAGCAAAGGTAAGAGAATTCAGCACCACCAAACCAGCTTTACCACAAATGCTAAAGGAACTTCTCTAGGCAGGAAACACAAAAGAAGGAAAATTCTTAAAATAACAAACCCAAAACAATTAAAAAAATGGGAACAGGAATATACATAATGGTAATTACCTTAAATGTAAATGGATTAAATGCTCCAACCAAAAGATATAGACTGGCTGAATGGATATAAAAACAAGACCCATATATATGCTGTCTACAAGAGACCCACTTCAGACCTAGGGACACATTCAGACTGAAAGTGAGGGGATGGGAAAAGGTATCCAATGCAAATGGAAATGAAAAGAAAGCTGGAGCAGCAATTCTCATAACAGACAAAAGAGACTTTAAAATAAAGACTATTACAAGAGACAAAGAAGGACACTACATAATGATCAAGGGATTGATCCAAGAAGAAGATATAACAATTGTAAATATTTATACACCCAAAATAGGAGACCCTCAATACATAAGGCAAGTACTAACAGCCATAAAAAGGGAAATAGACAGTAACACAATCATAGTAGAGGACTTTCACACCCCACTTTCAACAATGGACAGATCAAACCAAAATGAAAATAAATAAGCAAACACAAGCTTTAAATGATACATTAAACAAGATGGAATTAATGGATATTTATAGGACATTCCATCCAAAAACAACAGAATACACATTCTTCTCAAGTGCTCATAGAACATTCTCCAGGATAGATCATATCTTGGGTGATAAATCAAGTCTTGGTAAATGTAAGAAAACTAAAATCGTATCAAGTATATTTTCCGACCACGACGCTATGAGACTAGATATTAATTACAGGAAAAGAACTGTAAAAAATACAAACACATGGACGCCAAACAATACACTACTTAATAACCAAGAGATCACTGAAGAAATCAAAGCAGAAATCAAAACAAAGCTAGAAACAAATGACAATGAAAACATGACGACCCAAAACCTATGGGATGCAGCAAAAGCAGTTCTAAGAGGGAAGTATATAGCAATATAATCCTACATTAAGAAACAAGAAACAACTCAGATAAACAACCTAACCTTACACCTAAAGCAATTAGAGAAATAAGAACAAAAAACCCTAAAGTTAGCAGAAGGAAAGAAATTTTAAAGATGAGATCAGAAATAAATGAAAAAGAAATGAAGGAAACGATAGCAAAGATCAATAAAACTAAAAGCTGGTTCTTTGAGAAGATAAACAAAATTGATAAACCATTAGCCAGACTCATCAAGAAAAAAAGGTAGAAGACTCAAATCAACAGAATTAGAAATGAAAAAGGAGAAGTAACAACTGACACAGCAGAAATACAAACCATCATGAGAGATTACTACATGCAACACCATGCCAATAAAATGAATAATCTGGAAGAAATGGACAAATTCTTAGAAATGTACAACCTTCTGAGACTGAACCAGGAAGAAATAGAAAATATGAACAGACCTATCACAAGCACCGAAATTAAAACTGTGATTAAAAATCTTCCAACAAACAACAGCCCAACACCAGATGGCTTCACAGGAGAATTCTATCAAACATTTAGAGACGAGCTAACACGTATCTGTCTCAAACTCTTCCAAAATATAGCAGAGGGAAGAACACTCCCAAACTCATTCTACGAGGCCACTATCACCCTGATACCAAAACCACACAAAGATGTCACAAAGAAAGAAAACTACAGGCCAATATCACTGATGAGCATAGATGCAAATATCCTCAACAAAATACTAGCAAACAAAATCCAACAACACATTAAAAGGATCATACACCATGATCAAGTGGGGTTTATCCCAGTAATCCAAGGATTCTTCAGTATATGCAACTCAATCAATGTGATACACCATATTCACGATTAAATTGAAGGAGAAAAACCATATGATCACCTCAATAGAAGCAGAAAAAGCTTTCAAGAAAATTCAACACCCATTTATGATAAAAACCCTCCAAAAAGTAGGCATAGGGGGAACTTACCTCAACATAATAAAGGCCATATATGACAAACCCACAGCCAACATCTTCCTCAATGGTGAAAAACTGAAACCATTTCCACTAAGATCACGAACAAGACAACGGTGCCCACTCTCACCACTATTATTCAACATAGTTTTGGAAGTTTTAGCCACAGCAATTAGGGAAGAAAAAGGAATCCAAATCGGAAAAGAAGAAGTAAAGCTGTCACTGTTTGCAGATGACATGATACTCTACATAGAGAATCCTAAAGATGCTACCAGAAAACTACTAGAGCTAATCAATGAATTTGGTAAAGTAGCAGGATACAATATTGTTACACAGAAGTCTCTAGCATTGCTATACAGTAACGATGAAAAATCTTAAAAGAGAAATTAAGGAAACACTCCCACTTACCATTGCAACAGAAACAACAAAATACCTAGGAATAGGGCTTACCTGATGGCGCAGTGGTTGAGAGTCCGCTTGCCAATGTAGGGGACACGGGTTCGTGTCCCGGTCCGGGAAGATCCCACATGCCGCGGAGCGGCTGGGCCTGTGAACCCCGGCCACTGAGCCTGCGCATCCGGAGCCTGTGCTCCGCAATGGGAGAGGCCACAACAGTGAGATGCCCACATACCGCAAAAAAGGAAAAAAACCTAGGAATAAATCTACCTAAGGAGACAAAAGACCTGTATGCAGAAAATTATAAGACACTGATGAAAGAAACTAAAGAAATACAAATAGATGGAGAGATATACCATGTTCTTGGATTGAATGAATCAACAGTGTGAAAATGACTGTACTACCCTAAGCAATCTACAGATTCAATGCAATCCCTATCAAACTGCCACTGGTATTTTTCACAGAACTAGAACAAAAAATTTCACAATTTGTATGGAAACACAAAAGGCCCTGAATAGCCAGAGCAATCTTGAGAAAGAAAAATGGAGCTGGAGGAATCAGGCTCCCTGACTTCAGACTATACTAGAAAGCTATAGTAATCAAGACAGTATGGTAATGGCACAAAAACAGAAATATAGATCAGTGCAACAGGATAGAAAGCCCAGAGATAAACCCATGCACATATGGTCACCTTATCTTTGATAAAGGAGGCAAGAATATACAGTGGAGAAAAAACAGCCTCTTCAATAAGTGGTGCTGGGAAAACTGGACAGCTACATGTAAAAGTATGAAATTAGAACACCCCCTAACACCATAAACAAAAATAAACTCAAAAAGGATTAAAGACTTAAATGTAAGGCCAGACACTATCAAACTCTTAGAGGAAAACATAGGCAGAACACTCTATGACGTAAATCACAGCAAGATCCTTTTTGACCCACCTCCTAGAGAATGGAAATAAAAACAAAAATAAACATATGGGACCTAATGAAACTTAAAAGCTTTTGCACAGCAAAGGAAACCATAAACAAGATGAAAAGACAACCCTCAGAATGGGAGAAAATATTTGCAAATGAAGCAACTGACAAAGGATTAATCTCCAAAATTTACAAGCAGCTCATGCAGCTCAATATCAAAAAAGTAAACAACCCAATCCAAAAATGGGCGAAGACTTAAATAAACATTTCTCCAAAGAAGATATACAGACTGCCAATAAACACATGAAAGAATGCTTAATATCATTAATCATTAGAGAGATGCAAATCAAAACTACCATGAGATATCATCTCACACCGGTCAGAATGGCCATTATCAAAAAATCTACAAACAATAAATGCTGGATCGGGTGTGGGGAAAATGGAACTCTCTTGCACTGTTGATGGGAATGTAAATTGATACAGCCACTATGGAGAACAGTATGGAGTTTCCTTAAAAAACTAAAAATAGAACTACCACACGACCCAGCAATCCCACTACTGGGCATATACCCTGAGAAAACCATAATTCAAAAAGAGACATGTACCGAAATGTTCAGTGCAGCTCTATTTACAATAGCCAGGATATGGAAGCAACCTAAGTGTCCATCGACAGATGAATGGATAAAGAAGATGTGGCACAAATATACAATGGAATATTACTCAGCCATAAAAAGAAACGAAATTGAGTTATTTTAGTGAGTTGGATGGACCTAGAGTTTGTCATACAGAGTGAAGTAAGTCAGAAAGAGAAGAACAAATACCGTATGCTAACACATATATATAGAATCTAAGGAAAAAAAATGGTCATGAAGATCTTAGGGGCAAGATGGGAATAAAGACACAATCCTACTAGAGAATGGATTTGAGGATATGGGGAGGGGGAAGGGTAAGCTGTGACAAAGCGAGAGAGAGGCATGGACATACATACACTACCAAACGTAAAATAGATAGCTAGTGGGAAGCAGCTGCATAGCACAGGGAGATCAGCTCGGTGCTTTGTGACCTCCTGGAGGGGTGGGATAGGGAGGGTGGGAGGGAGGGAGACACAAGAGGGAAGAGATATGGGAACATATGTATATGTATAACTGATTCACTTTGTTATAAAGCAGAAACTAACACACCATTATAAAGCAACTATACACCAATAAAGATGTTAAAAATAAATAAATAAATATAAAAAGATGGATCAAAGAGAATGCGTATATGAAATAGGACACCTAGTCCTTTATTAAGATCAGAAATGTCTATAATATATTGGAAGTTTCCATACTTAAAAATGTAATTGTTGGGTATTTTGAAAGAAGTAAAATAGTTTTGTCTGATTCTTTTTGACATTTCACCAATTTAACGGAAATAGAATATATTCTTTTTAATGACTGAGCAAGAGAAGCCCTGAATATATGAGCTTACAGTGTCCAAACACACACACATGCACACACACACACACATACATGCACACAGGATGCAGAATAAATAGTATAAATATCTTCTAATCATCTGAGTTTTAATAGCAAACACTGCCTTTCTCTTGGTTTACAGCAAAGGTTTGAAAAGCATGATTTAATATTTCATTTTAATCAAGCTATACCAATAATCTTTACTCCAAAATTCAAAAGCATTTCTCTGAAATGTCACAAGTAGCAGTAGCATAGATCAAAAAAAAAAAAAATGCCCCATAAGGGATAAGAAGAGAAAATCATAGCTGCGTACAGAGACTCTAAGAAACATATAAACTTTCACAGGAACTAATGTTTCCATGTAATTTAGTTTCCAGTGACATTTTTCAAAACCCACAGATGCCCTGACTATCCCCACCACAGTTGTTCTACTCTAAAAACAATGAATCTGAGCACAGAAAAGTAACACTTTATCTCAAGTATACTGAAAACATCACTCACAAATCACCAAACCAAGTATGCGAACTGATAGTCAAACACTCATTTACATGTCAGTCACAACCATGAAACCTCAGATAGAACAGAAACCAGTGGGTCGTAGACTTGTAGAAAATAACCTTGAAGATTTTTTGCCATGAAAGCAAATCCAACTTGGCCTTTGTAAAAAAACTAGTGAAACAGTACTTTTTTCAGTTATGTAAAAATTGTTTATTGGCTTATATGAAAGACACAGATACGATTCTTTTGTAAAATAATTTGTTATTTGATTAATTCTATCTTTTCATCTAATGTTCAGGACTGGATTAGATTTGCTTAGCTCATATAACAACCTGTCTCTCCCTATTAATTTTTCATTTTACCATACAAATAGTAGCACATTAATCAACAAAACTCCAGTAACTTAACTATGAGTCATTCCATGATTCAGTGAGTTAAATCACAACTTGAAATATTCCCGAGTTGAGAAAATTTATCAAAATTACTTGGTCACTCTTCGCTATCTCTTGTCTTCATCTATGAAATAAATAAAATTGTGATATATTTTATTTTATAAATATGGGACATAAGCTCTGTATTTAACTGCACATTTAATTGGCTCTCCCTGTTTAAGTAATTTCATGAATATCCACTGGAATAATTATTTTTGGTGGCATGGAATATTCTTTGAATGTTAAAGTAATAATAGAAAATGATTTCTTCCAACTTATAAAGAGCTGCATATCAAAGGTCATTTTTCCACATATATATTTATTAGGAATATTAAATAATAGATCATTTTTATTCCTTTATTGTCTGAGTTCAACTGGACACAACCTTATCCTAGCCTGCAAAATTCTAATAGGTATATTATGGAAGAGATGGAAACAGTAAAAGAAAATCACATAGGTTGGCTGACTTAAATCTTTTTTAAAGTGTTGCTTGAAAGTCAAAAGTGAGCAGCTTTCTACCAGGACATTAAAACTTGGTACAACAATGTTTTTACTGAACCTGTATGCAGGAAACAGTTTGTCATTAGAGACGATATCTTCTAGAAAACTGAAATTGAGGTTATAACAATTTGCTGGGAAAGGGGGGTAGGGGTGCAAGTACTATTCTATGGAGTCATTTTCAGGAATGAGACAAATACTCCTATATACTGCCCAGTTCCCAAGCTACAATAGATTCCCTAGCAGACGTTTAGGATATATTGTTACTTCAAGTTTTGTCTTCTGAAGACATTGTTATATAAAAAAAAGGATTAAAGTTAATTAGCTTAGAAGAAAAACAAAGTAATGGGAAAAAAGGACAGAATTAAACCTAAAGGTATCCACATTCCACTTTTTTTTCCTGAATAAGAGTAATTCATCAATTGTTGAATCAACCTAGTGTATAAAACATAAAGGACAATAAATAGTAAATGTTAATTCCTGTGTAAAAGAAATGAAGCAAGCATAGTGAACAATTTCATTATGCTTACATGGAGATACAGCCTTTTTAGTTCTTGAACTAAAATTTTGATGATAAGATCAAATGCAGGTCATATAAACTTCATTCAAGAGAGTAAAAGTATTTTTACATTTTTTTCTAGCCTTAGATACAAACACTGTATTACTTATTGCCCAGGTATATTAGCAAACGGTGCAGAGATGCTGTGTGTAGCTGACGACCCTTCATCTTGGCAGTGGGGCTATGGTGAACAGCTGAACATTAAGCACTGTTGACACACCCCCAATCTGTCTAGAATGCAGATACAGCTGGAACTGGCACTGGGGTGGTGCTAAATGTTGTTTTGCTCAAAACCTGGAGTGCTTTTAAAGTGACAGTTAATAATCTGTGAATCATATAAAATTGAAAATTCATGTTCTTCTCCTTGATCCCCTATGACCTAGATCATTTCTCACAATAACTAAAGTTTAAACACTACTTATGTGTTGAAGTATTTATATGGATTCACTCAGTTACCAATGAATTGTTATTAGGCTATTTGAGCATATTCACATTTTTCAGATTGAAAAAAAAATTAACCATCAATTTGGCTTACTAACATTCAGACTCCATTCAAGATAAAATGAGTAGTCTTCAATATAGAATCATTAAAAATGTTCAAATATTGGTTGAGTGACAACTTGAAAAATATATTTATTCACTGTATGTGACTTTAAAGTTAATATTTAAATCTGATTTCAGATTTTTCTCAGTAGTCAGATTATTTAATTTAAGAGTAATCTTTCATCCTATTCATTTTTTCACTATATATATGTATAGATACATATGTATACATGTATATGTAGGGTATGCATTTTTTAAATAGTGGAATTGAAATCTCAACATTGCATTTTTGTTTTTGAGATGACTACTGCTTCCTAAAGCTATGTGCACAGTGATATCAAAGGCATAATATTTTTCTTTTAAGAAACTTGTTGAAATTTTAGGTATTTGTATTGCTTAAATTGTCCTGGAAGATTACAGGCTGATATCACTGATGAATGTATATACAAAAATTCTCAACAAAATACTAGCAAAATGAATGAAACAATACATTAAAAGGACCATACACCATGATCAAGTCAGATTTATCCCAGGGATGAGTTTTTCAATATTCTCAAATTAATCAATGTGATATACCACATTAACAACTCGAAGAATAAAAAAACATATGATCAGCTCAATAGGTGCAGAAAAAGCTTTTGATACAATTCAACATCCAATTATGGTAAAAATGCTCAAGAATGTGGGCATTAAGGAAACATACTTCAACATAATAAAGCCATATTATGACAAACCCACAGCTAACATCATACTCAACAGTGAAAAGCTGAAAGCATTCCCTCTAAGATCAGTACAAGGATGTCCATCCTCACCACTTTTATTCAACATAGCTTTGGAAGTCATACCCACAGCAATCAGAGAAAAAAAAGAAATAAAAAGAATCCAAATTGAAAAGGAAGAAGTAAAACTGTCACTGTGAGATGATATGATACTATACATAGAAAATCCTAAAGACACCACAAGAAAACTACTAGAGCTCATCAATGAATTTGGTAAAGTTGCAAGATACAAAATTAATGTAGAGAAATATGTTGCATTCCTATACACTAACAATGAAATATCAGAAAGAGAAATTAAGGAAACAATCCTATTTACCATCACATCAAAAGGAATAAAATACCTAGGAGGCAAAAGACCTGTACTACCTAAGGAGGCAAAAGATCTGTACTCCAGAAACTATAAGATGCTGAGGAAAGAAACTGAAGACAACACAAACAGATGGAAATATATACCATGTTCTTAAATTGGAAGAATCAATATTGTTAAAATGACCATACTACCCAAGGCAATCTACAAATTCAATGCAATACCTATCAAATTACCAATGGCATTTTTCACAGAACTAGAACAAGTAATTTTACAATTTGTATGGAAATATGAAAGACCTTGAATAGCCAAAACAATCTTGAGAAAGAAGAATGGAGCTGGAGTAATCAGGCTGCCTGGGTTCAGACTATACTACAAAGCTACAGTAATCAAAACAGTATGGGGCTTCCTTGGTGGCTCAGTTGTTGAGAGTCTGCGTGCCAACACAGGGGACACGGGTACGTGCCCCAGTCCGGGAAGATCCCACATGCCGTGGAGCAGCTGGGCCTGTGAGCCATGGGCACTGAGCCTGCGCGTCCAGAGCCTGTGCTCCGCAACGGGAGAGGCCACAACAGTGAGAGACCCGCATACAGCAAAACAAAAACAAAAACAAAAAACAGTATGGTACTGGCACAAAAACAGACATACTGATCAACAGAACAGGATACAAAGCCCAGAAATAAACCCATGAACTTATGGTCAATTAATCTATTACAAAGGAGGCAAGAATATACAATGGAGAAAAGACAGTTTTTCAAAAGTACTGCTGGGAAAACTAGACAGCTCCATATAAAAGAATGCAATTAGAATATTCTCTAACACCATATACAAAGATAAACTCAAAATGGATTAAAGACCTAAATTTAAGACCAGACATTATAAAACCCATAGAGGAAAACATAGGCAGAACACTCTTTGACATAAATTGCAGGAATATTGTTTTGGATCAGTCTCCTAAAGTAATGGAAATAAACAAATGGGACCTAATTAAATTTAAAAGCTTTTGCACAACAAAGGAAACCACAAACAAAATGAGAAGAGAACCTACAAAATAGGAGAAAATATTTGCAAGTGATGTGACTGACAAGGGATTAATTTCTAAAATATACAAACAGTTCATACAGTTCAATATCAGAAAACAAACAATCCAATCAAAAAATGGGAAGAAAACCTAAATAGACATTTCTACCAAGGAGGCATATAGATGGCCAACAGTCATACAAAAAGATGCTCACTGGTCAAAATGGCCATTATCAAAAAATCTAGAAACAATAAATGCTGGAAAGGGTGTGATGAAAAGGGAACCCTCCTGCACTGTTGGTGGGAATGTAAATTGATACAACCACTATGGAGAACAGTATGGAGGTTCCTTAAAAAACTAAAAGTAGAACTACCACACAACTCAGCAATCCCACTACTGGCCATATACCCTGAGAAAACCATAATTCAAAAAGAGTCATGTACCACAATGTTCACTGCAGCTCTATTTACAACAGCCAGGACATGGAAGTAACCTAAGTGTCCATCGACAGATGAATGGATAAAGAAGATGTGGCACATATGTACATTGGAATATTACTCAGCCATAAAAAGAAATGAAACTGAGTTATTTGTAGTGAGGTGGATGGATCTAGAGTCTGTCATACAGAGTGAAGTAAGTCAGAAAGAGAAAAACAAATACCATATGCTAACACATATATATGGGATCTAAAAAAAAAAAAATAGTTCTGAAGAACCCAGGGGCAGGACAGGAATAAAGACGCAGATGTAAAGAATGGACCTGAGGACACGGAGAGGGGGAAGGGTAAGCTGGGATGAAGTGAGATAGTAGCAATGGCATATATACACTACCAAATGTAAAATAGCTAGTGGGAAGTAGCAGCATAGCACAGGGAGATCAGCTCGGTGCTTTGCAACAACCTACAGGGGCGGGATAGGGAAGGTGGGAGGGAGGCTCAAGAAGGAGGGGATATGAGGATATATGTATGCATATGGCTGATTCACCTTGTACAACAGAAACTAACACAGCATTGTGAAGCAATTATACTCCAATAAAGTTGTATTAAAAAAAAAAGAAATGCAAATCAAAACTACAGTGAGGTATCATCTCACACCTGTCAGAATGGGTATCATTAAAGTCTACAAATAATAAATGTTGGAGAGGATATGGAGAAAAGGTAATCCTCTTGTGCTGTTGGTGGATGTAATGTAAATTGGTGTAGCCACTATGGAGAGTAATAGGGAGGTTCCTTAAAAAACCTCCCTCTTCCTTAAAAATAGAAAAGGTAATCCTCTTGCGCTGTTGGTGGATATAATGTAAATTGGTGCAACCACTATGGAGAGCAATAGGGAGGTTCCTTAAAAAACCTCCCTATTCCTTAAAAAATATTCCTTTAAGGAACCTCCCAGGTTCCTTAAAAAACTAAAAATAGAGTTACCGGGCTTCCCTGGTGGCGCAGTGGTTGAGAGTCCGCCTGCCGATGCAGGGGACACGGGTTCGTGCCCCAGTCCAGGAAGATCCCACATGCCGCGGAGCGGCTGGGCCCATGAGCCATGGCTGATGAGCCTGTGCGTCCGGAGCCTGTGCTCCTCAACGGGAGAGGCCACAACAGTGAGAGGCCCACGTACCACCAAAAAAAAATAAAATAAAATAGCGTTAGCATATGATCCAGCAATCCCACTCTTGGACATATATCTGGAATAGAAAAAACTCTAATCTGAAAAGATACATGCACCCCAATGTTCATAGCAGCACTATTTAGAATAGCCAAGACATGGAAGGAACCTGACCAGATAAAGAAGATGTAATACACACACACACACACACACACACACACACACAATGGAATATTAGCCATAAAAAAGAATGAAATAATGCCATTTGCAGCAACATGGATGGACTTAGAGATTATCCTACTGAGTGAAGTAGGTCAGACAGAGAAAGACAAATATCATATCACTTTTATGTGGAATCTAAAAAAAATGATACAAATGAACTTATTTATAAAACTGAAATAGACTCACAGACATAGAAAACAAACTTATGGTTACCAAAAGGGAAAAGATGGGGGAGGAAGGGATAGATTAGGAGTTGAGTTCAACAGATACACACTACTATACATAAAACAGATGAACAACAAGGTCCTACTATATAGCACAGGGAATTATATTTAATATCTTGTAATAACCTATAATGGAAAAGAATCTGATAAAGAATACATATATATGAATCACTTTCCTGCACACCTGAAACTAACACAACATTGTAAATCAACTATACTTCAATTTAAAAAAAAATAATATTGCATTCTGGTTTCTGAAATGACTATTGCTTCCCAAACTTATTTCCATGATGATGTCAAAGGCATAACATTTTTCTTTTAAGAAATTTGGTAAAATTGTAGGTATTGGTTAACTTGATAATTAGTTTGATTGTTAGTGTTAAGAAGACAGTTTCTATTGAAATTTTCTTTTTTAATCTTTTATCATTTCTTTTTTGACATATTTATTACACCCTACTAATTTAAGGATTCTTTGAAAACCCTAGCTTTTGACTCTTATATTTACTTCACAGAAAAAAAGAACATTATTACAAATTAATATTTTGCTTTGTACAGGAAAAAGTTTGTCATACAGTTAAAGATTTGTCATTTTTATAGAAATAACATAGAACTCTAAGCATAAATCATGCATTTGACTAATGCAGAATCTCTGAGTTTCTAAGTGAAGTTCTTCTGACAAAAATTCATTTTATGATTCTTATTCTATTTGTCATTAAATTGTATAAGTTTTCCTAAATGCTTTTTTTTTTTTTTTTTTTGGTACGCGGGCCTCTCACTGTTGTGGCCTCTCCC
Source organism: Lipotes vexillifer (assembly GCF_000442215.2). Lineage (NCBI taxonomy): Eukaryota > Metazoa > Chordata > Mammalia > Artiodactyla > Lipotidae > Lipotes > Lipotes vexillifer. The sequence goes on along the minus strand of NW_006772693.1, from coordinate 1,522,570 downwards.
GTTGCAGAGCACAGGCTCCGGACGCGCAGGCTCAGCAGCCATGGCTCACGGGCCCAGCCGCTCCGCGGCACGTGGGATCTTCCCGGACTGGGGCACGAACCCATGTCCCCGGCATCGGCAGGTGGACTCTCAACCACTGCACCACCAGGGAAGGCCCCTAAGTGCTTTTTACTGAGATACATTTAAGGTGATCCTATCTACCCCTACTTTACACCTGTGCAACTTCTAAAAATGAATTAGGAAAATAGTAGAAATCTAATTTCCCCCTCTTATTTCATTTTTTGACCTAGCTTATATTTTCACCTTCATCTTATTTCTTAATGTGGTGAGTGCTATACTGACCCTCAATTTCTCAAATTTTTAGTTCTTACAGGGATGATCAACCTCTTGACTAAAAAGTAGAGTCACAATTTCATTGTGGCTTACAGTAGCTGACAAATCCACTGTTGTTAATACAGGGTGAAATCCAGATACCTGAAAAATATAAAAGCTACACATTTAAATCTGTCAGAGTTGATCTCTATAATTTCGCTTCGTTTTATTTATTGATAGTTTTTTGGTTCTCTATTCTTGCTAGAAAAAACAAACAAACAAACAAACAAAACCAACAAAAAACCCAAGAGCCAAGTTCTTTTGCTGTCTAGCTACCCTGACACTAACTGACCAGGATGGTTTCTGGTAAAGGTTTTCGCTATAGAAATCAGTTAAATGATTAACAGAGATAAACCTACATCAAATTTTAAAAACTGATAAAATTTAAAAGTGCTTATAGCAACTCTATCAAATAGGTGGATTGAATTGCTACACCAATTGGTTACATGTGACAGTCTCAGAGAAGTTGAATATATGCTCAAAGTCAGAGAGCAAGTCAGTGGCCAATCAGAACTAAAATGCTGCGGCTTGATTTCTGAACAATTTTGTAGCTTACATGAGGCACTTCCTGGGATTTCAGTGCATTTGCCTTAAACACAATTTCTTATCTGGTCATCTAAGAAATTCACTAAGTTATGCCAAAGTCACTGGAAAATATAATTCTTCCTATAGAAGTAAATGGGCCAAATATATTATTTATTACAGTAGAAAACATGCCATCAGTTAGACAAAGACAGTGTGTCAGTTGTTTCCCTTCCAGAGAATAATTATGAAAAACTAAATCTCAAGGCGTACATGGATGAACAGAGAATAAAGGGACAGAATAATTTGACTTACTTCATGGTCTCTATTCTCTTTAATCAACTGATGTCTAGAGTTTGGTGTTTGAAGTTCAAATGGGTCTTTTCAAAGATGCACCAGAAAAGACATTTAGTAAAAAATTTTGAGCACAATTTGAAATGTTAAAATTAATATGATAAATTATACAAGAGAATTAAGTATAAAAAGTATAACAAAATTTAGAATATTTTATTATTTATTTTAAGATTGGCTTATAATCAAATTATTTATTAACTAATAACTATAATATATTACTTTAAGTTTTCCTTCCTTCATTAAGATTTTCCCAGATCAGGAATAATATTTTGCAGCTTATGATATTTTAATGATATATCTTAAAAATTGAAAGTGCATCAATATCTAAGGAGGAAAGTTATAGTCACAAAGGTATGAGAATTAAAAATTAAATTTCTAATTAACATCAAAGGTGAATTTAGAAAGAAGATACAGTAAAACTTTGATTAACAGAAACCCACAGCCAAGGTTTTAATTAATAAAGATTTTCCTTAACTTTAAGATGAGGACCATTTTATAAGAAAATGATCTTATATTAAAAATTTAGTTAAAAAATAATTTAAATTTTGGACTAACTATATTGCTGTTCAGTCTTCTACATCACATATCGTCTAAGAGTAAGTGATACAGAGATCATAATCCTATAGCATGTAATCTCCTTAGTCCTCGCGGAGGATCAACTTCTTAGAATGTCTAAAATCCAATGATTAATCCTCAGTTGACTTTCAGACAGTGATGCCTACTTCACCTTTGTTAATGCTGATTAACCAAACTAACAGAAGAGCACTATCTGTGTATAAGTGTTCTTAAGAGTAACAGGCACAATAATGCCTATGATTATTGAAATGCTAAATTAATGAAAATTATCTAGACAAATTTTCATCAATTACACATTCAAATGTTAAAATAATACTTTAAGTCTTAATGATCTTTTCATGCAGAGATAGGTCATTCTTTCACCTTTGTTAAAGCTACTTATATAGGAGATCTGATTTCCACTTAGGGGATATAGAGGCCATGAGATAGTTGATTTATTGCCTTGCTCAAAAAGTCAGGAAAATGATGCTGCGTGGAGATCATGCATATCCTAATTTTATGGAAACAAAATACTTATGAGTGTTTCAAGAATCAGAAATACACTAAGAGATAGAGACAGTTGGAACTTTATAAGGAGCCGTCTAAGTGCCATGAAACAACCAGGGATTCCGGCAATATAAGTCTTTGTGGAGTGAATGACTGGTGGTTAAGTTTGAGGGATCTCTCTTTCACCATTTTCCTGAACTTTTCACTCTTTCCAAGTGTTCTCTCAGGAGTCCCTTCATGATAATTCTGCCAAAAGAGATACATCCCTCTCCCTCTACAAACACTTAGCATGGCTCTTCAGAGTACATATCTTTTCAGAGATAGGCCTCTCATGAAATATTCTTTTCCTCTCATTTCCCACTCTCACCCATTTCTACTTCTTGAAATGGGTGAGAAGTTTAGAGTCGGGGTTGTTTTTGTTTTTTTTTTGTTTTTTTTTCTGCGGTACGCGGGCCTCTCACTGCTGTGACCTCTGCGGTTGCGGAGCACAGGCTCCGGACGCGCAGGCTCATTAGCCATGGCTCACGGGCCCAGCCGCTCCGTGGCATGTGGGATCCTCCCGGACCGGGGCACGAACCCATGTCCCCTGCATCGGCAGGCAGACTCTCAACCACTGCGCCACCAGGGAAGCCCAAGAGTCATGTTTTGTTTTGTTCTTTTTCTCTGAAAATTCTGCAGATGGAGATTTGTCTAATTTGTACTTTAGTATATCTATGATACCAGCTCCTCCTGAAAAAAAGGAGGTAAAAATAGTTTTGTTCTAATATCCTGTTACACCAATTCATGGCATTATAAGTGGTATTTATTTATTCAACATAATTATTAAACACTACTTATATGCTAGTTTCTGAGAGTACAACGGTAGACCAAATAAAGCTGGTATCTAACTTCATATACCTTACAGCCTAGTTCAGAGATAGTACACATGTGGCACTCATGAGGCCACACTCCTCTCACAGAGGCTTAGAGGGCAAAGCTAACTGACTTATGTCTCAGTTCAGCACAGTCTCTGAGTAGTCACTACCAATTCATTAAAACTGTCATCAGATAGGACATGTTTTTTTTAATCGTCATTTGTTAATAGTCAACTATAAACTGAAAACAGGGAGTAAGCTACCATAATGTGCCACAGAACACATAGCACCATTTGATCAATAAATATTTCTTTATTTGTACAATAAGTATTTCTTGAATTAAATAAGTGTTATTGATGATTGGTTTTTACTTTAGAGTAATATTAAACAAATATTATGTGTCTATTGAATTACATTCAATAGAATGTGAATTATTGAAAATGTGACTGTGCTCACTTCAGATCTAGCAGTTCCCCCACTGGGCACAGGCAGACTGCTTAAGGGATGCACTAATAGAAGGACACCCCTTCATGACTAGGAAAGGTTAACTGTCTCACCCAAGTTCACAGACACAGAGAAAGTTAACCAAAATGAGAAGACAGAATTACATAAGGTAATATGAAATTTTAAAATGTTTTTCAAATGTTAAGCATGACTTTTCCTTAAAGAATGTAAAAAAATGAGCATTAGATCTTTTTGTTTTCTCCCAATGCCAGGCACAGATTTAGGCTTTGCAAAGGGTGACCCAGAGGGCTGGAAACACAGACTGCAAGTTCAAAGTAGGTGTCCTCTGGGGTAAACTGAAGCCAACAAGAGACAGAACACAGGAAGAACCCATCAGATCAATTTCTTGCTCATTAAGTAGGAGGTTCATGCAGCTTCTTCTAAGACCTTCCACATGGCCAGGTCTGTTTTCTGGTGAAGCTATAACCAACTCTATAAGGTCCCATGTTATCTCTACTTTCCCTCCTTTTCTGCCTCACATCCGTTTTTCCTATACCATTGCACTGAATTACATCTTTCAAGAAAGAGTAGACATATAAGTGATTGCTCAGGTTTAAGTTTGCTCTAGGGAAAAAAGGCTAGAACACTTTTCTATCCCAGAACAATTACTCCAAGAAGTAAACGAGGTGACTATTACTTGAAAGGAGTCTACAATCTCTAGTTAGTAATGCAGAGGAGACAAAAATGTTAAATTACAGAATAAAGAACTGGAGTCTAAATCCATATGCAAAAGTGTATGTGGTATAGATAATAACAGTAAGAGTCTGGAGAAGCAGTGTGATTGTTATAGGGTAAATTTATCAAGGAATATTGATCTTAAAGGATTTAAAGATATGACTTGGAAGAGCATAAATTTCAGGGTTCTAGCCTGGAGAAATAGTTGGACCAGGGAATGTTATGGGAGTATAAATGCATAAAAGGGAGAGGAGAATTTGTTTCAGGTAATAATAAAAAGCAACTAAAATAGGTAAGGTATAGATTGAATGCACAGGAATTTACTAAGGATATGTGCTAGAAAGTATGATAATCAAATATAGCTTCACACATATAAAAGAAGAGAGATGATTTCTCTTTCAATGAGGTGAGTAGACAGTATGGTACACTCTAAGACTTTCCCAAGAATTTCCCATAAAGTTCTCCTGATTTCATACTCAGTATGTATATATTTCTACACACATATTTCTACTAAAATAACACCATTCATTTATTTGTATTATTCTATTAGAATTCAACTTACATAGAAAATTGATATTTTAATAGATAAGAACAGATAAGTGAAATTGGGAGGTGTAAAGCTGCAACATGGATCATTTTTGGTAATGCAAGCCAAGGAGAAAAGATAAAATGAAGAGTTCTGTGATCCACAGAAGCTGATAAGAGTCCAGAGACTTCAGGAATTCTGCCATGAGTGGATGAAGGCCACAGAAAAGAATGCCAAAGAATGCCTGAGACTCCATCTATCTTACAGTGTCGTGCAGGAACAACCCTGACATAGACTAAATGTAATAAAAAATAATCTAGGAGTGGTAATGCATTGGTGATAAAAAGGCATATAAATAGTAGATAGTATTCACTCTACTCAGCATAACTCATACACATTTACTGTCTTGTCATAGATTGGCAACTTGACAAAAGCCTGCACTGGACAGTGAAATCCATGGAGCCAGCAATCATTATTGTTTTATGTATCACGATATACCAGAACTTAGAACAGCACCCATCACATACGATTCAAACAGTATTTATTGAATCCATGGTTTGATTATCTCAGAGCCTTCCCAAATATCTCAGTTCTCTGTAATGTAGGGTGTCAGTAATTTTTATGGCCTCCTTAAACCAAAATAAATAGCTAATGATTCTGTTTATTAAATAGCTAGATCCAAATATCTAATAAGTGTTTGTGCCCTAACAGCATGGCACCTGTTTGTCACTACATAAAATCTCAAACCTCCATTCCCTGTTCAACATTGATTTCATCCCATACTTGCTTCTTATCACAACAACTGCTAAAAACCCACTTTCACAAATATACAACATCATCAAAAAGAATATAGCGATCTAATATGGAAACTACTTGATATCTGACAGAGATTACTAGATTTCCCAAGAAATTTAAAATATCTCTCAGTGCTCCTGGAATTTGTTATGGTTCACTGTTTGGGAACCTCACAATTTAAAATAAATGAAAAAGTTAGTTATTAAATTTTAAATTTCAGAATTTTCCAATAATTGGTTGTTAGCATTATATATACACACACAGAAAGTTTATTATATAGAAAAATAAGCCATTGTTTTACATCTTCATTGTAGAAAGAAAAAAGAAAAATAAGTACTTACAAAAAAATATAAAAATTAGGAAGCATATCCTGATTGACGTTACTTGCTTACCCAATGGAATTTTTGTAATTATATGCTGAATATTAAATATTTTATATTTAATAAAATATAAAACTGAACTGTCACAAAAACTGTAAATATTTTTTATTCCCTACCACCCCACCTCTGACAACCACCAGTCTGTTCTCCATATGAGCTTGTTTTATTTCTTTTTCTTTCAGATTCCACATATAAGTGAGATATATGGTATATGTCTGACTTATTTCATTCATCATAATGCCCTAAAAGTCCATCCATGTTGTCACAAATAGCAATATCTCCTTCTTTTTTATGGCTAAATAATATTCATACACACAGAGAGAGAACACATTTTCTTTATCCATTCATTTGTCAATGGACAATAAGGTTGTTTCCATATCTTGGCTATTGTAAGCAATGCTGCAGTGAATACAGGGGAGCATGTATCTCTTCAAATTAGTATTTTTGTTTTCTGTGGATAAATACCCAGAAGTGGAATTGCTTGGCCATATGGTAATTCTATTTTTAATTTTTTGAGGAACCTCCATACAGTTTTCCATAGTGGTTGAACCAATTTACATTCCCGCCAACAGTGCACAAGAGTTCCTTCTTCTCCATATTCTTACCAGCGTTTGATATCTCTTATCTTTTTGATAACAGCCATTCTAACAGGTGTGAGGTGATATCACATTGTGGTTTTGATTTGCATTTCCCTGATGATTAGTGGTGTTGAGCACTTTTTCATGTGCCTATTGGCCATCTGTATATCTTCTCTGGAAAAATGTCTATTCAGATCCTCTGCTCATTTTTTTTTTTTTTTTTTCCGGTACGCGGGCCTCTCACTGTTGTGGCCTCTCCCATTGCGGAGCACAGGCTCCAGATGCGCAGGCCCAGCGGCCATGGCTCACGGGCCCAGCCGCCCCACGGCATGTGGGATCTTCCCGGACTGGGGCACGAACCCGTGTCCCCTGCATTGGCAGGCGGACTCTCAACCACTGAGCCACCAGGGAAGCCCCTCTGCTCATTTTCTAATCTGATTGTTTGTTTTTTGCTACTAAGTTATATGAGTTCTTTATATATTTTAGATATTAACCCCTTATCAGATATAAGATTTGCAAATATTTTCTCCTATTCCATAGGCTATCATTTCATTTTGTTGATGGTTTCCTTTGCTCTGCAAAGCCTTCCTTTTTAGTTTGATATAGTCCCACTTGTTTATTTTTGCTTTATTGCCTTTATTTTTGGTGTCAAATCCACAAACTATAAATATGATCGTTGTTATTATCTTTATTATCAAATAGAAGAAAATTACTGATCTTTAACAATTCAACAACATATAGATTCTATATCCAAAGCATTTGTGCCCTGTATTATATAGTAGGGTACCTGGACTCTGGTATCACTCCTAAGTGATAAACTATTGGAATATGTTCTATGTAGGACATATAGCAACTGAGTAATTCAATCACTTCATCCTTATTTAAGTTAATATTGTCTAGTAGGTCCTATGTAAAGAAAAACAAGTGAAAAAAACAAAATAAACTTCTATTGATGCCATAGTCCACTTAAACTACTATTCTATCTCTCTATTCCTCTTATAACCAAAATTTAAAAGATTTTTGGGGGGTAGGAACTTAATCCACAATTGGATGTACAAAGGAGTATGTATTGATCAGCGTTCTCCACGAAAATAAAACCAATAGCATATGTGTGTGTGTGTGTGTGTGTGTGTGTGTGTGTGTATTATAACTATTTAAGGAATAATACCTATAGAAGCATGTCTGTATCCTAAAAATACATATAATAGTTCTTTAAAACTTACCTGCAAAAACAAACCAAAAATAAAACACATATGTATAAGTAGTAGACATGGTTGTACAAGGCCCAAAGAAGGAACTGGAGCTCATCATTGTGTAAGTATATTCCTTATAAGGAATATATTGCAACGCATAAGAGCTCTGTGACCTGATAATTTATTTCACATCTTGCAGCCTAATTTTATTCATCAGTAAAATAGAAATAATAATGAATCTCTGAAAAGAGCCTAAGCCAATAAATGTTCGCCTATCTCCTTCTATATCATCCTTGGGTTTCTGTATTTCTTCCAAATCCCTGAAGTACACAACCTAGTGTCGCTATAAAAATAGTTCACCTTGGAACTGCTATTTCCTTTATGCCCAATTATTTATTTTTCTTTTTACCTACTATTCATTCTTCTTACTGTTTTTCCCACTCATTACCATCTTCATTTACATTTACCCAAAATATATATAACATTTTTATGTATCTAGATTTGATTTGTCCAAAATATGTACACACTTAGGATTAATAAATTAATAAGTTTTCTATTTTATATTATATATAGAGAGAGAGAATAAGACTGCTGTTCTTTCACAAAAATACAGAAACACTATAGTTTTCAGCGTTTCCATTATCAAATAACATATAATAGATTAGCTTTCACAAGCTAAGCTATGGGGCTTCCCTGGTGGCGCAGTGGTTGAGAGCCCGCCTGCCAATGCAGGGGATGCGGGTTTGTGCCCCGGTCTGGGAGGATCCCACAAGCTAAGCTAAGTTGGACTCCTTTAAGTTCAAATAATTTTAATTACATTCTTTTATTTAAATATTGTATACAAGAATTGATTTTATGCTACTGATTATAGTGCCATTCTGTAGTGTGTCCTCAAGTCAACTACTCAGAATCCTGACTGCTCTCAGAGAAGCTGTGGCTAACCAAATAGCAGCAGTAGGTAGGAAAATGCTTTTAGGAATATCACAAACATATTTACACTTCAGCATAGGGCTTTACTGCATATACTTCTTACATACTTACAGTAACAATTTTCCAGAGACCATAGTTCTAAAAAATACATAGCTGATTTTCTAGCATTATTCAGAAAAAATTCAGAAGTAGTAAGATAGCATGGAAGGATGGATAAGGTTGAGAGAGAGAGGTAGTAAAAACATGAAAGCAAGTTTTTATATATGGTGATAGCCTAGTTTATTGTAAACAAATTCTTAGTTATTTCTATTGTTGATCACACAATATTGAAAACACTGGGCATGGTCATTTAATTCTACTCGATGACTTAGTAAATGTAATGTTCTCCTTTTACCTAATGACCTCCGATTCTGATGAAAATATAGAATCAAGTTTACATGTATGCTTATATGTAAATGAATCTAAGTCTGAGGAGGAATCTACCCCTGTTAATTATTCTTCAGTATTTCTGGAACCTTTAAAAAGACACTACATCCACACACAAACTTGACTGTCAGCTAGAGTCATCACAAGCAGCCAAGCTCTCTCTCTCCCTCTTTGACCCTGGCTCTATCTGTAGACATACACTGTGTGAATATATCTGAAGATTAACATTGGTGCCATTATTGATTTCACTGTACCGGTATTACTCTGTAGAATAGGTGTCTTTTAACAGAATAAAATAAATCATTTATCCATTTACCATCATTTTAAACACACTTCGGTGAAGAAAGCCGTAAGACAACGGGCATTCCATGGTGTGATGTACCTTTGAGTACATTAAAATACTTCTGTCTGCTTGAGGTTTTATTATTGATCGAAAAGTTTATTTTCTTTTGCAGCATTTTTATCATTTTGTATCATTTTCCAACACTGTATTACGTCCCCAGGCATTAGCTGTCCACTACTCCCAATGCATCATCTCATGCCTAGAGATATTTCTCAAATATGTGTTTCATTACAATGATTTGATCCTTCATTATTGTGAATGTTATCATATATGATAAAGTTAAGATCAGACCATGAGTTTTTCAGAAGCTCTTGTAAAATTCAGGTCAATTTAAAACGACTATTTTTTAATTTAAATATTTAAAATGGTATTAATTTTCAGACGTCTACTTTAAAGCTGTGTGTCCAGCTTGCCCCACCCTCCTTGGACCAGTGAATTAGCTGGGCATATTTTTCTCACAGCAATGACAGAAGCACAAGAGGGCACACCTCTTACATATGCATATTTCAAGCATTGACCAAAGAAGTTTTTCACTCTCCAGTTCATTCTCCCATGGCTAAGTAATGGAGAGTTACACTACCCCAAGAAAAGTGACGGAAGAGTGAACCAAATATTCTTAAAAATAATCTAATCAGGAGAAGGGCCAATTATATATTTCAGTTGAGCCTGGATTGTAGCTTGGTGAAAGGGGCAAACATGAAGAGAATTGTAAGACCTAGGATATGCAGAGGCTAATATAAATGGGACATAGGGATGGGCTATGATTAGGTGGAGGGGGTTTGTTGAGCTGTCAAGCATTATTTCTGGGAGTATGAATTCAATAACTTGATGCCTAGTGTGGTTATCCATAGGGATAGTGAACAGTGGAAGAGACGAAGGTGGTTTCCTAGGTGGGAGTGGGGGCTTAAAAGTAACTGTCATCATTTTTATTGTTGTTATTATCATCATTATTATTGTTATTAGTGGCTTGGAAAATTGAAGAGCATATATAGTCTTCAGCACTACATTTCCCATGCTTCATCATAAGTCGACTTAAGGACCCTGAAATCATTCAGCTATGTCCAGGGCTATCAGCATCTTTTCTTCTACAAAACAGCCCCTATAATATCATCCATCCAGACTTCCCTCCCATCTTGATATTGCCATGGATACCTTAACGGTAAAAATTACTGCATCTTATCACTGTTCTGTGCAGAAATTACCTTAGGTCCCATCTCTGCCTTCTGTTTTAAACTATATGTGTGTGCATGTAGGTATACATAAACACGTGTGTTTTGCTTTGTTGCACACCTGAAACTAACACAACATTGTAAATCAACTATACTCTAGTATAAGACAAAATTTAAAAATTAAAAAAATAAACACATGTGTGCTTCGAGTGAATTTTCCCATTTTCTGTCCCATGGACTTTATATGTATTTTACTCTGATTCCCTAATTAACCACTTTCAGACTAGTAAATTGGTTTGATGTGAACACCAGATTTTGTCACAAATATGTTACTTCTAATATTTCTCTCTTGGTTCATCAATTGCAGCCATAAAGCAGGCATCATGGCATCTCCCATACTAACCCCTGGGCTTTGAGATACTCTATCCCCTGTTGGCCTCAGCACCCTGGGCCCCTACTTCTCTAGGAGACGGGATTGAAAAGAAATTTTATATAGATTTCCATTTGTTATCTCTAAATGTGCCAGAAGGGTTTCCATTTTGATGAAAATCTGAAACATTAGTTTGGATTACATTTTGGTAAATTTTTAAAAATATAGAATACTTTTACTCTGATAATCATGACAATAAGCTCTGCTTAGAAATCAAAATGAAGCTTAAAAATTGGATTAAGAAAATAAAGCTTACTTCCACTTAAAATGTTTTTACTACTGAAGTGATTAAATTACATTTTGATCTATTAATGAGCAGTACCACTTAGGTCAGTACCAGCATAAGTGCATCTAGATCACACACACACACAATTTCTGTTCAATTATTTAACATTTTTAGCACAGCTGCACTATATGAGTATTCATTAATTGCCTGTAAAATCAGCAAAATATGTTCAGTAAGTGCCAGCTTGGCATTGTACATAATCACACATTTGAGCCACAGGGTTGTTTACATCATTTTATAATCATGCTAATAATTACCAGACAACTAAATTATTCAGCAAACTATAAATGTTACATTTACTTTATCAATTTTGTGTGTTGCCATGGAGATCAAATTGCTACCTCGATCCATAAATTCAGTTCTTTTATAATTTCCATCTTTATCAATATGAATGTGGAATGAATTAATGACACTGGAAAGCACATGCAAACACGCTAGTATTTTTTAGGTATGTTTTCTATTCATACAGCTTCTATATGATGCTATGAAAATTTATCAGGTTCTCTCTAACATCTTCAAAGCATTCCTGAGCTGTGAAATTAAAGGGAGAGAAATAAAATAAATCTTTATAAGGTACAATTTCCACCTTCTGTCAGGAACAAACTGATTAGAAAACTCTTTATAGGTTAAACCAACCATTACATTTTTATAGTTCTGTGTATTTCCAAACATAAAGAATAAAGCTTTCTCACTATAAACTATCCTCATACAGTAAACACTAGCATGGTCCACAGCAGCAGTCTATGTAACAATTTATCATATATCTAGTTTCATTTTTCTACAGTATCATTTTTATAGGCCTGCAAATTTCCCTCAAACTATTCCTGCATCTAAAATCGCTTATAACTTAAAACTATCTTGTGATAAATACTGAATGTGTGCCAATGCTTCCCATAAAGCACCCAGCATCCATTTTACACCATTTTCAGTATAAGAAACTTGGGTCATTTAAAGTGAGTTACTCTTTGTGTGGGTAACAGGTATGAAAGAATCCAAAGATATACTCAGGGCCTTAACATAACTGGAAGATTACAGTTATATTGAAAACTTTAAAACTATATTACAATTTAATCAAATCTTAGCACTTTATATATACAATTCTAACATGTCAGTGGTCTTTATGGGTGATAGACATCACCAAGCCTCTTGGGCTTATCTGTCCAGTACATATCTGGGGCGATATTCATATTAAAATGCCTCAATGCATTTTTGGCCTGTTTATGAATAGGGCAAGCCTAAGAGACTAGAGATGTCCAAACTTTGGATTGGGTTAGATACATTCTATTCATTAATTCATTCATAAATGTTCATTTATCTAATTGCTGATAAAACATGAATTTTGAAGATACTTGATAAAATAATAATATATTTGTTAAAGATTTATAAGTACTTTTACAGATATTTTTCCAATATATAACTGAATATTCAAAACTTAATAATAACAGTGGTCCAAATTTCAACAAATATTGGGAAAAGGGTATAAGTGAATTCAAGAAACCATAGTAGGAGGTGGAATGTTATTAATGCCATAATATAAGAAACAATACTATATAAATTCAAATGAGAGAAAATTCAAATTCTTTCAAGTTCCTGGGGAGACAAATTTTTTCTTCATAAAGTTGAGAGCTTCACAGGATAAAATGGAATCAAATATCAAAACATGAGGCCAGATCATGCAAGGCAACATTAAATCTTGCCTGTATTATTGATAAAGTCTCCCATCTGATTTTACTGCTTCTAGTCAGCCCCTTTCCAAGCCAAACTCTGTACAGATGTTGGAGACATTTTTCTAGAGCACAAATTATATATATAAGACCATTTCAACACTTAAAATTTGTCTACTGTTCTAAGCTTTCTCTAGAATTAACATTAAAACCATTGATATGACACACAAGTCAATTCAAAATGGTGCCCTTGCTTAACTTTCTTGTTTCCTATCTTGTCATTTTCCCTTCACACTGTATACATACCAGGCATACTGAATTTTTGCTTACTTCTCAAATATATCACATTTAATTTAGCTTCTGGATCTTTGTCTATGTAATCCCTTCTTTCTAAAAATATATTTTACTTTCTCTTTCCCTGGACAATTTCTAGTCAAGCTTTCTGCCTCTGATTATGTGTCAGTCCTTAAGAAAATGTTCCCTAGTACTTGAAAACTGTATTAGGCACCTTCACTATATCCTCATTTAGTACCTGTGCTTCACCCATAATAATACATATAATGCTGAATTTTCTTTCTCTTTTTATTTTTCTGTTTTCTCTATTAGACTATAATATCTTTGAGGGCTTGCAATTCTCAGCTCTGGTATGAAATTTCTCATGGTTTTAGATAATAAGCAAATAAATATTATTACTTATTATTCAATAAACATTAAAATAAAATACAGATTAACAACCTTTCTTCTAATAAAGATCCTCAAGTTTAAAATCTTAAACTTGAAAGAAAAGGAAATCCTTAATGTAAATATCACCCAGCATTTATGAATCTTATGCAGCCTCAATTATCTGATCCATTAATAAGGCTAAAATATGGAGGAAAATTAATCGTAGTGAAGATTACAATTAATTTAGTACCTAATCAATATATAATTAAGTAAGCAATTGCTCATAAGAAAATAGACAGTATTTAAAAAGTAAGAATCAAGATATTTATAATATTCTTCCTTATGTTATTCATATTTTAGATTAAATTAGGAAAAGATAAGCAAATTATCAAGGAAATAAGATATAAAATCACTGTGACATACACAAAAGAGTTTCGTTTATTTATTTTATCAATAAAAAGATGAGTTAAAAATTGTGTACTACGATTTAAAGCCATCTTTATATACATTATGGTATACATTATGCTGACTAAATATGTTATTCACATTTTGTACCTAATAAATTACTTCACATCCTAACTCTTCCCCTGTCAACCTTTTCCTCTCTTCAGGTACCATCTTTTTCATTGCCTGCTAACCAACAAACTACCAAAGTGTCCCTGGAGGCTTCTCTGTAGTGTGGTGAGACAGCCACTCTCTCAGAGAGCCCTGGAACTTTGATACTGATATGTCTCCCTAGGGGCTGCAGTGAAGACAAATTACTAGTTGTCATTTTTTAAAAGTGCCTTTTAGCTCTTCAGACTATAGTAAATGAACAAAATGACTTAAAATAGTAATAAATTGGAGTTTATCATTAATGTCATCCCTGCAGTGGCATGTCAATATCAAAGGGCACACTAGCAAAGAAAACCACTAATATTAAACTTCAAGCTGAGATACAGATAATATCTGTGCACTTGCTTAACAACTGAGGGGAAAAATATCAAGCATCATGAAGGGAATAACAAG
>NW_006772693.1:1501394-1507826 GCF_000442215.2 Lipotes vexillifer | reverse complement strand
TGATGAGCAGGAAAATTAAGAACCAAAAGGGAACGCATGGAGATTTGGGAAAAGGCAAATTCTATATTTAAATTCAGAATTAGGCCAGAGAGCCCTTTTCTAGTACAGTTGACAATTCAGGTGCTTAGATCAGAATAAAAGGTCTCAGTATAAATTCAAGCTGTGCAAATTTCTACCTGTTGAAAAGTTGGCTCTCTATAAGCACTGCTGTAATCATTAGTTTGGATAAGTCTGGAATTCTACCGTAGATTTATCCAGTTAAAAGACTGGTAATCTCTTTGGAAAGAAGCAATCCTAGATGAATGAAAGTAGGAAAGTTTAGGTGTCACATGGTGACCTTTGTTCAATTACTAGCAACTCAGATCCATGACCATATATCTGATTCTTAAGCAAGAGAAGCTGCAACTAGAAATAGAAAAGGCTGCTTCACTAAAAATTCTGCTATCAGAGGCATAAGGAAACACTTCTTTGGGTATAATGCTAAGCAAATGAAGTGAGAGAGGAGAATTATTCTCATTTTAGTGGGAGTACCACATAAACCTTATATGTCAAGAGCACCAGAGCACACAGTGCAAAATTGGTATGCACTGGAGAGGTATAGCAACTGCTATAGAGAAACTTAGGGCCCCTGAGTTTCTCGTGATGGTATGAGACAACACTCTTGATGCTTATAAGTGGCATTATGTACATCTGGCAATTAAGAGGGTTTAATGTATGTATGCCTAGCACATAGTAAAGCTCAATAAATACCATCATTATATTTTTTCTTCTATCTACATACACTCACATTGTTTTTCATAATTTTAAACACCATCTATAACCTTAGGATTGATTTTGAAAGTGAAATTAACAGGATTTGCCTGGATTGGCTATGGAGGTTGGTGAAAAGAGAGAGAAAAGTCAAAGATGACTCTAAGGTGCCTTGCCTGACCAAGGAAGGATGGAATAATTTACAGAAATGGAAAAAAAAAGTAGAAATGGGAGCAAAATTTCTGACTAGAATATATTGTTCAATCAAGTATTACAAAGGCAAGCTGAATCTGGAGTCCAAAATAGCAGTCAGTGTTATATATAAATTTAGAACTCATCAAGTATGAGAATTAATGAAATCATCAAAGAAAGGTATGTTGATAAAAAATGAAAAAAGTTCCCAAAGTCTGAGTGCTTGGACACGCAAAAGTTTAGAGGTCTGAGAGGCGAGGAAATCAGCAAAAATGGACAATGGTCACAATGGTGTTAAAAAAAAAAACCTAGGAGGATGTGTTGTACTAGAAGCAGAGTAGGAGAAAGTGTTCAACCGCTGACAAATGCTGCTTCTAGACCAAGATGATTTCTCAGAATCAGTCACTGAAGTTAGATAGATGGATAATCATTGGTGACACTGATAAACACATCGTGTATACTGTCCCTTTGTACAAATTAGGGAAAATATGTTGTTTCTGCTGGGTGGATAAAAACCCACTACGGGGTGCATGGTTTGGTGAGTAGAACACAAGTTAGATTTCATCCTCCACATGCTAAGTACCCCTGAGTAGTGAGAACATGTGGAACTGCAAGCTGCAGCCATGCAGATTAAGAACTGTTTCAGTGATATGGTGGGCCTGAGAAAATAATTGGGCAGATTAGAGAGGGAAAATGATGAAATAAGCTAGAAATACAATATTAAAGATTTATTAAAAGGAGTTTGCTTTAAAAAGGATAGAAATAGGGCAGTAGCTGGAAGGAATAGAGGATTTTATTTTATTTTTTTTTATTTTTAGCAGATGCTGTGAGTGTCCTGTCCATATACCTGCACTTTTATTTTTCTTGTACACACTGATGGCTTTTTATTATGACCTCATCCTCTGCCTGCGGGCTTTTTACTGTTTGCAGGAGCTTGCTGAGTCTGTTAGGATATGGTGGAGAATACTACACCAAGGGTCATTATTAACCGATCAGTGTGGATGGATATTGGTAAGTAAATACCCCAGTACCCCCAAATTCTTATTTTATGGCTAATGTTCAAACTCAGGGATCTTCTTAGAGTGTGTAAAAAATAATCTCATGTTTTGTAGTAGAGCAAATCAGTACAGTCTGTGGTAATTGGAATGTAGCTGTTACCCCAGTAAATGATTTTTCCTCCATTGCAATTTATTGGGCTGGCCAAAAAGTTCATTCGGCTTTAAGTAAAAATAAAAGACACATTTTTCATTTTCACAAAGAACTCTTTTGAACGGATTCACTAACCAAACGAACTTTTTGGCCAGCCCAATACATAGGACACCCTAAGCAGTTTGCCTTTACTTGGCAAGAAGAGGAGCATATCGTTCTTCCTTGGGGATGCATCAACTTTTTGCTTTATATCCTATTTCGCTTATAAGGATTTGGCGCTTCACCATCCAACTGAATATCTTTATGCAATCACCAATAGAACTTAGAGACTGGGAGGTAGCAAGCACCTTTGGTGCCTTTGGAACACTCATGGATGGAAGATAAACCCCATCATAGAACAGGTACTTTCCATCTCAGTGGTTTCTGAGGCAGGCTGAAAATTTTTCTCCAAAAAAAGAACCAAAGGGGGAAAGCAGGGGGTGGGGGGTCGCGGCGGGCGGGGTATGAATTGGGAGACTGGGATTGACATGTATACACTAATATGTATAAAACAGATAACTAATAAGAACCTGCTGTAGAGCACAGGCAACTCCACTTCGCTGTACAGTAGACACTAACACAACATTGTAAAACAACTATACCCCAATTAAAAAAAGAAATCACTATATGATGTGATACAAAACTATATAATTCAATCTACTTAGTTATACTGTTTTTATTAATACAGATATGTGTTTTGGGGATTTTAAAGTGTATTGTTAATGACAATTAACAATCGTTAATAGCATAAATTAAAAATAAATACCCTGACAATTTTTTTTTTTAACATCTTTATTGGGGTATAATTGCTTTACAATGGTGTGTTAGTTTCTGCTTTATAACAGAGTGAATCAGTTATACATATACATATGTTCCCATATCTCTTCCCTCTTTGTCTCCCTCCCTCCCACCCTCCCTATCCCACCCCTCCAGGCAGCCACAAAGAACCGATCCGGTATCCCTGTGCCATGCGGCTGCTTCCCACTGGCTATCTACCTTATGTTTGTTAGTATATATATGTCCATGTCTCTCTCTCGTCCTATCACAGCTCACCCTTCCCCCTCCCCATATCCTCAAGTCTGTTCTCCAGTAGGTCTGTGTCTTTATTCCTGCTTTACCCCTAGGTTCTTCATAACATTTTTTTTTCCTTAAATTCCATATATATGTGTTAGCATACGGTATTTGTCCTTCTCTTTCTGACGTACTTCACTCTGTATGACAGACTCTAGGTCTGTCCACCTCATTACAAATAGCTCAATTTCGTTTCTTTTTATGGCTGAGTAATATTCCATTGTATATATGTGCCACATCTTCTTTATCCATTCATCCGACGATGGGCACTTAGGCTGTTTCCATCTCCAGGCTATTGCAAATAGAGCTGCAATGAACATTTTGGTACGTGACTCTTTCTGAATTTTGGTTTTCTCAGGGTATATGCCCAGTAGTGGGATTGCTGGGTCATACGGTAGTTCTATTTGTAGGTTTTTAAGGAACCTCCATACTGTTCTCCATAGTGGCTGAACCAATTCACATTCCCACCAGCAGTGCAAGAGCGTTCCCTTTTCTCCACACCCTCTCCAGCATTTATTGTTTCTTGATTTTTTGATGATGGCCATTCTGACTGCTGTGAGATGATATCTTATTGTAGTTTTGATTTGCATTTCTCTAATGATTAATGACATTGAGCATTCTTTCATGTGTTTGTTGGCAGTCTGTATATCTTCTTTGGAGAAATGTCTATTTAGGTCTTCTGCCCATTTTTGGATTGGGTTGTTTATTTTTTTGTTATTGAGCTGCATGAGCTGCCTGTAAATTTTGGAGATTAATCCTTTGTCAGTTGATTCATTTGCAAATATTTTCTCCCATTCTGAGGCTTGTCTTTTGGTCTTGTTTATGGTACTTAAGTAAAATAGATTCTGTAAAATGGAATTTCCTTAAAGCATGTACATATAACAAGGGAAAAACACATGCTGAAAGATTATATGTTCCACTAATAACAAATGAGAGTTATTTTTTTCCAAAATATAAAGTGTTATGGGTTTAAAATATTGAAAATATTTTTATGTTATTAAACAAAATTTAGATTTTTATTGCTAATGAAAACATCAACACATTTATGCAGAGAAGCTAAGCACTTCTAATTTTTAAATCACTGTTATTAGACTGATTTTAGAAGTAGTTTATAAAGAACCAATACCATAGCATAAGCAGTATCCAGGAATAGGAAACCACTTTCAGATATGAATATGAAATAAAATGTTTCTGAAAACTGTAAATCCTTAACTTTTTTCTTAATACTAAATATAAACCTTTTTTAAAACTTGTTATATTTAGTGAATTTCCATCTGATTCTTGTGTATTGCTCTGGGAGATTGAACTGTTTTTATTTCATCAAAGAATAAAAAACATAATTATCCATTGAGTTAGACATAAATATATGTCAACATATATCCGAAGGAACAGATTTGTCTTTAATGTTTTATTTTTACACATTTTAATTTATTGTTAGTAATTTGCCTTTAATAAGCTGTACTCTACTTGCCAGAAAGATTATTTAATAAAGTTTTAAATTATAAGTAATATGGGTCAACTATATAAATATATAACAGGTCTCAAAATGGGTTAAAAAAGGATATCTAACAGCATTCATGTAATATAAATAAACATAATGGCTTAATATAATATGCATATCTATTAGTATATAAATGTAAACTAGTTTTATAATATATGGTGCAAAAATCTGTGAATTTGTACTACAAAACTATGTGGGAGGGCTTCCCTGGTGGCGCAGTGGTTGAGAGTCCGCCTGCCGATGCAGGGGACACGGGTTCATGCCCCGGTCCGGGAAGATCCCACATGCGGCGGAGCTGCTAGGCCCGTGAGCCATGTCCGCTGAGCCTGCATGTCCGGAGCCTGTGCTCCGGAACGGGAGAGGCCACAACAGTGAGAGGCCCGCGTACCACAAAAAAAAAAAAAAAAAAAAAAAAAAACTATGTGGGACATAGACGTTAATTATATTTCATTCTCCTCTTCCCCTACCTCATTAGCTCCAAAAGAGACTTTCTTTGTCAGTTTGAATACGGTGGCATTTTATCACCTTTATACTTGGATAAGTAATTAATGGCGAGTAGATCACTTTTGTTATAGAGAATCTGAAAATGTCCACGATATCTTTACTGTTTCAAGTTTGGGAAACTCAATTATTGGTACATGCAAAATAACTTACACTTCTATTAAAAATTTGTGTTACACATGAAAGGTGCTGAAAAAACTTTTCCATTCATATCTAACAATATTCTTTATTCATCTTTATCATGCGAAAAAATGTATTCCACTTTAAGTTTTAACTGAAGGTATCTTTTAGACTGGTCAGATTAAGCAGAATGCATAAGCATCTAAGCCTCAGCTTGTAATAAATTTAGGAACTATTCCAGGAGGTTATACTCATCCATTTGCATCTGCCTGAATGTGAGTAGAGAGGAAAACCTGCTTCCCTAACTGCCTCTTATGCTTCAGTTAAGTTTATGCTATTCCCCATAGAAGCAGAAATCCTAGCCTGGTTTGCTGTGAGCAATCAAATTTTGGCTATGAAGAGAAGAGTAAAAACATTTAATGCCTCTTCAAGCCCAGGATAGCATAATTCTTAACTAAAATGTGGTGGTCCTTCTGGGATCAGCACTAAATAATATTCCATTGTATGAATTCACTAGTTGAAGAAAATCTTATTTGCTTTCAGTTTTGGCCTATATGAATAAAGTTGTTATAAGCATTCTCATGGAGGTTTTTCTGTGGACATAAAATTTCAAATCATCTGGGTAAAAACCTAGAAGAGAGATTGCTAGATCTTTTGGGAAGCTATCAAACTGCCTTCCAAAGTGTCTGCAGTAGTTTGCACTCCCATGAGCAATGAATACTCTACATCCTCGCCAAAAACAGTTATTGTCTGTTTGGGGGATTTTAGATGTTCTAATAGGAGTGTAATGGTATCTTACTGTTGTTTTAACAATTGTTTTATTTGCAATTACCTAATGATAAATGATGAGCTTATTTTCATATACTTATTCATCATCTATGTATCTTCTTTAGTGAGACTTCTATCCAGATCTGTTATCCACTTTTAAATTGTGAATTATTTGGTTTTTATTGTTTAGTTTTAAGAGTTATTTTGGATACAAGTTCTTTATTATGTATGTTTTCAAGTATTTTTTCTCAGTCTGAGCTTGACCTTTCATTCTCTTAATAGTGTTTTTCACAGAGCAGAAGTTCTAAAATTTTTTTTTTTTTTTTTTTTTGCAGTACGCG
>NW_006772693.1:1474667-1501275 GCF_000442215.2 Lipotes vexillifer | reverse complement strand
TTTTTTTTGCAGTACGCGGGCCTCTCACTGTTGTGGCCTCTTCCGTTGCGGAGCCCAGGCTCCGGACGTGCAGGCTCAGCAGCCATGGCTCACGGGCCCAGCCACTCCGCGGCATGTGGGATCCTCCTGGACCGGGGCACGAACCCGTGTTCCCTGCATCAGCAGGCAGACTCTCAACCACTGCACCACCAGGGGAGCCCAGAAGTTCTAAATTTTAATCAAGTCTGAGCTTAGAAGATGACAGATCAGCAACCAGAAGTCAAAGACTATTTATTTTATATTAATTTTATATTCTGCTAAGTTACTGAGTAGTTTTAAATTGTGTTAGGTTTATCATCGTTCCCCTTTTGTTTTCTAGCTTTACAATCATATCATCTGAAAGCAGAATTTTACTACCATTAATCTTATTTTTCTAATTGATTTCTCTTGTATGATTGTATTGACTAACAAATCCAAAACAATGTTAAACAGTGGAGGAGACAGTGGACATCCTTGTTTTGTCCACACACACTTTAAATACCCACTGACAACTCCCGTACTTGCTACAATTTCCAGTTGATAGCAATTTTTTCTCTACTGATAAAAATATAATAACTGATACTATTATTTATTATTATCCTATTATTTTCATTATTATTATTCTCTAAAATATATAGAAAAAATAATTATACTACCTGTCAAACTACATCATTGTTCTGTATAAGGCACTCCTCTTGTTTAATTTATTCTTTTAAAAATCCCACTCTTTGTTCTCAATTTATTATCCCAAAAGCAAACACCCTACTGTACTGAATGCATATCCTTGTGTTTTATACATCCATTTAAAAATATGCCAGGATATGCTGTGAGAATAATTTAAATGCACATAAATTTTCTTGTGTTAAGATCACATTCTGTTTCTTACTTTATTCATTAAGCACTGTGTTCTTAAAAGTTATTGGTACTGCTGAATTTATACCTAGCTTGCTGTTTCTCATTTTTTTAGGGATCCATAGCACACAGCCACTATACTTTATTTATACAATCTGCTCTTAGGGACATAAAGATCACTTTCAACTCCCCACTTCATTATGTTTAACATTTTATGGCCCTGTTTGTGATATATACAGCTAGGTATGAAATAAACGTATACAGAGCACAAATATAAATAATCTGAAAATGTACTGTAGTGTTGCACCTTAGAATGGCCCGAACAGTATAAACTCCCACAAACTGCATGAACAGTCCAGTTTTCCAAAAGTCTTACCACCTCTTGACGCTATTTAATTCTTGCTAACCCAAAGGCTGTAAATGGGTATCATCTTTTTAAACATTTTAATTTTTCTAATTATTTATGAGTTTAAATAGTTATTCATATACTTGCTAGTCATTTGTGTTTTCCTTTCTGGGAATTACCTGTTTGTACCTTTGCTCGATTTTTTTTTTCCTCTGTTGGATTTCTTGTCCTTCATTTGTTGATTTTCAAGTGCTTCTTCTGTATTCTAACTATCAACTCAGTGCTGGTTTAATATAGTGAACATGTTCTCTTTCGATTGTTTGGTTATACATTATCTCTGTCCACAGTGTTTTTGTTAAACCAAAATCCTTAATTTGGGTGAGAAGAAATCCATCTATTTTTCACTTATTGTTGTTACTTCTTAATTAATTAATTCTAACTCAATACGTATTTTCTTATATTTAATATATATAATGATAAATTTCCTATTGAGTTATTTAATTCATCTGGAATTGGGTGATATTTTTATAGTAAGTAGGTAAATGAGTCAAGATATTTTACTTAAAATTTTACTCCCCCTATTGCATTTTTGTCTGGCTGAAGTGGATCTTTTTAAAAGATCTCTCAGTGAAGCTCAGCAAGGTAAGTTTGCTTTACCAAGGGTATGTCTCACAGTGTATCCTCAAGGTCTTTGAACTGTCCTCTCATAATTCTTATCAGTGTACAGTGTCTGGGTGATTGTCTCAGAAAGATCAACCAAGTCATCATTTCTTATTTTAAGCATGACTAATCTAGCTTTTATCCCAGACATTATTTTATAATTTTAATTATATATGTATGTACACACACACACACACACACACACACAAATATATATATATGTATGTATGGTTTCCAAGTCTTTTTTTTTTTTTCACTGTTACCTGACAACTTGGCTAGGCCACAATACCCAGATTAATTTGTCAGTGTTCTAGATGTTTATTTGAAGTTAATTTTTTGGATGGGATTAACATTTTTTCCAGTTTCTTTGAGAAATAATTGATATATATCACTGTATAAGTTTAAGATACACAGCATGATGATCTAATTTTTCATTTATTGTGAAATGATTGCCACAGTAGATTCAGCTATCATCCATCATCTCATAGATACAATAAAAAGAAAAGAAAAACAATTTCTTTTTGTGATGAGAATTCTTAGGATTTACTCTCTTAACATCTTGTCTACAAATCATACAGCAGTGTTAACTATAGTCATTGTATTGTATTTTAAATCTTTTACTTGTCTTATAGCTGCAAGTTTGTACCTTTTGACCACCTTCCTCCCCCACCCTCCCTTCACCTCTGGTAACAAGTTTGATCTCTTTTTCTATGAGTTTGTTTGCTTTTGTTTTTTTCAGATTACAAATATTAGTGAGATTTGTCTTTCTCTGTCTGACTTATTTCACTTAGCATAATACCTTCGAGGTCCATCCATGTTGTCAAAAGTGGTAAGATTTCCTCATGTTTTATGGCTGATGGGATTAATATTTAAATCAGTAGGCTCTGAGTAAATCAAATTGTCTTCCATAATGTCGGTGGGCCTTATCCATTCAGTTGAGGTCCTTAAGAAAAAACACTGACCTCCCCCTAAAAGCAAGGAATTCTACCAGCCAAATGTCTCTGGACTTGAACTGCAACTCTTTCTTGGGTCTCCAGTTTGCTGTCCTGCCCTGAAGATTTTGCATTTATCAGACTCCACAATAACATGAGCCAATTCCTCAAAATAGTCTCAATAAATCTTTCTATTTTACTCTCTCTATCCTTCCTTCTCTCTCTCTCTCTTTTCATTTTGTGTGTGTGTATATTAAAATATGAAATAAACAACACTGCCAGACTCAGAATGAATAGGAATCAACTGAAGAGTGCGTAAATATACAAATATAATTATATTTGTACTTTATATTTGTTAAGAAAGAGGATGGTAGAATACAGCAAATAAGAAATTATCATAATTCAACAGCTAAATAGGGTATGTCTGGTCATCTTATGAGTTTAGGGAACACTTAATGGAGGATGTGGGATTTTAAGAGCTGCATGAAAGAGGAAACAAGAGAGCTGAGTAGGCTAATAAAACAAAGAATTTCTTTTACCATATTATTTCACATATTAGTATTTACCTCTCTGTTGGTTTTGCAGCAGTTTGCCTTATGATGAGCTCTGCTTACATAAGTATTTCTGAAGTTATAAACTCTTCAAGATGGTTTGACAAAAGGAAAAAGGCCTTCTCCTAACGAGAATTTCAGAGTTGTTTTGTTTTAACCATTCTTTTTCCCTTGTCTTTAGAAGAAAGGCCAAAGAATATTATCTGCTATGAGAGTTTTCTATCAGAAGGAAACTTGTACGCCCTAGTGGAAAACACGGTTGATGCCATTCACTTCCTTAAGACTTGTGATGTGAATAAATGCTAAGAATATATTAGATATACATTTAAATTGGTCTGGGTCAATTGGTTTTGGGAGAAAAAAAAGTAAGCCTTATGGATATTGTGTTCTTTATCTTCCTTTATGAGTGTTATTTCTGCAGAGATGTTCACTTCCTGATGATGGCATTACTTTAGCAATAGTTGGATTAAAAAACTTCCTGGCTGAGATCCTGAACTGGGCATCAGATGGATGGCTGAACTGATGATTTTAAAGAGTCCATAAACCATGAACTGATATGATACCTCAGATATCTGGCACTGTGATGTGGTGGAAAGAACAAGAAATTTTAAGTCATACTATATTGATTCTGTGTCTGGTCTGTCATTTATACTAGTTGTATAAGCCTAACTTCCAAAAGCATCTGTCTCAGTTGGTGAAATGTGGATAAACAATGCAGCCTGTCTGTTGTGACTGTATATTCAGAGAACAAATATAAAGCACGCACTAAAAATTAATTATATCTTCTCCCCTCTGTCAAATAAACGCTAACTAGGAAAGACTTAGTAAATTTGGTATTTACAAGATATTGAAATATAATTTTTAAGATACTGAAACATAATTACCTCACTGATGAAGCAGATAATGGAAAATACACACAATTTCTCAGTCTTTCACAGCAACAACAACAACATTATCTTCAAGGATTATTTCAATAGTGTATTCCCACATCTTTCCTTCTTTGGTAATAGCTCAATTTTGAAACTAACAATGGTTTCTTCATTTATCATTAACATTACCACTTTATGCTCTTATTACTGAATTGATGAATTCCACATTATATAATATGAGGATCAGTAAAGAAAAATTTAAATATATGTCTATATTTTATAAACTAGTATTTAAATATTTATAAGTAAACTATTTTATAAATATCTCTTGTCTTTGCTGTTTTTCAAGCTCTTTCAGCTACAGTCTAAGATTGGATCACTGATTTATTCAACTCCTTTGGTTTAATGTACAATGGCATATCTACTTACCAACATAGCACATATCCTGATTGACAACATTGAATAGTCATTGGCATACCACTTTATGACTTTAAAAGAAATATGTGTCCTGCTTAAAGTCACAAAAACTCAACTGAATAACAAATATGCAGTGACCATATCATTACATGATATCAAAACGACTTTTTCTAGCAATACAGAAAACTTTCCCATATATCCTTTTACAAAACTTGGTAAAGTTCTTGTATATGCAACTAAAATTTATCTCATGGCATTTTATTTTTAATCTTCAAAGGAAATAGAGCATATTAGTTATTTAAATGTTCAGAATGGTAGAAGGAATATATTAGGCTGCTTCCAGTAACAAACCTTTCAAAAAACCTTTATAAAGAAACTTTTTGAACTAGCAAAAAATGAATTATTAAATGGCAGAAGCAAAGCAAGAATTAAGAGACATTGTGTTACCATAATAATGATAACGCTATCGTTTATCTTAATTCTCAGAACAGGCACTATTTTCCCTATTTTCACAGATGGAGAAACTGAGACATAGGCTAAGAAACTTGCCAAGGGCCAATCCAACACTAACTGTTGGAGCTGGGATTCAAACCCAGTAATCTGGCTCCAGAATCCGACCTTTTAAGCTCTATGCAGCCTCACATGTGCACCACAAAACTTACACCAAAAATACATGTGAAAACATCTCCCAAGCTTCCTGGCACATAACAATGTTTAGAGAATCTTAACATACAAATCAAAGCTTCTTTCAGTGACATAATCTACTACCATGGAGATTTTTAAGACCAGGATTCCTTCATAGTTTCTGAAAATAATTAGGAAAAACTCACAGTTGGAAAGAGAGTGGTTGAGAACTTCTACTTTCTGGTTCCACACATAAACAGCTCGGAAGTCGTCACTCAGATCCCCACAACAAGAAAAAAGGTGAACAAACTGAAAATCAACATCTCTTTGTAGATTCATCAGAGAACTGAGGTCTCAAGGGCAAACTACTGCCCAGAATCTGGAGAGACAGAAAGACCGATATAGAGAAGCATAGTTTACCAGGAGCAAAACCCAGGAGTAGTCACCAGCACCTGGAGTCAGTATCACAGCTGAAGCCAATATCAGTGGGATGACTTTAAATGGTAATTGATGAATTGTTGTAGGCTCAGGGTAGACTAGTTTTGAAAGTCAAAAACTCTGAAGAGGCCCAGTATTAGCCCCCTCACCCTCCCAACTTCTTTTCTTTTTTCTTTTTATTGGAGTATAGTTGACTTAACAATGTTGTGTTAGTTTCAGGTGTACAGCAAAGTGAATCCATTTATATATATATATATATATCCATTCTTTTTCAGATTCTCTTCCCATGTAGTTTATTACAGAATATTGAGCAGAGGTCCCTGTGCTATACAGTAGGTCCTTATTAGTAATCTATTCAATATATTCAATATATTGTAGTGTCTATATGTTAATCCCAATCTCCCAGTTTATCACTGTCCCCCCACATTTCCCTTTTGGTAACCATAAGTTTGACTTTGAAATCTGTCAGTTTCTGTTCTGTAAATAAGTTCATTTGTAACATTTTTCATTAGATCCCACATACAAGTGATAGCATATGATATTTGTCTTTCTCTGTCTGACTTCACTTAGTATGATAATCTCTAGGTCCATCCATGTTGCTGCAGGTGGCATTATTTCATTCTTTTTTACGGCTGAGTAATATTCCATTGTATATATGTACCACATCTTATTTATCTATTCCTCTGGGGGTTTTTAAAATAAATTTATTCATTTGTTTGTTTGTTTGTTTATTTATTTATTTATTTAATTTTATTTTTGGCTGCATTGGGTCCTCATTGCTGCACACAGACTTTCTTTTAGTTGCGGTGAGCAGGGGCTACACTTCATTATGGTGTGTGGGCTTCTCATTACAGTGACTTCTCTTGTTGTGGAGCATGGGCTCTAGGCCCACGGACTTCAGTAGTTGTGGCACGCTGGCTCAGCAGTTGCAGCACGTGGGCTCTAGAACACAGGCTTCAGTAGTTGTGGCCCATGGGCTTTAGTTGCTCTGTGGCATGTGGGATCTTCCCAGACCAGGTCTGAAACCCATGTCCCCTGCACTGGCAGGCAGATTCTTAACCACTACGCCACCAGGGAAGCCCCTCCATTCCTCTGTTGATGGACATTTAGGTTGCTTCCGTGTCCTGGCTATTGTAAATAGTGCTGCAAGGAACACTGGGGTGCATGTATCTTTTTGAATTACAGTTTTCTCCAGGTATATGTCCAGGAGTGGGATTGCCGGATCATATGGTAACTCTGTTTTTAGTTTCTTATGGAACCTCCATACTGTCCTCCATAATGGTTGTACCAGTTTACATCCCCACCAACAGTGTAGGAGGATTTCCTTTTCTCCACACCCTCTCCAGCATTTATTGTTTGTAGATTTATTGATGATGGCCATTCTGACCGGTGTGAGGCAATACCTCATTGTAGTTTTGATTTGCATTTCTCTGATAATTAGTGATGTTGAGCATCTTTTCATGTGCTTTTTGGCCGTCTGTATGTCCTCCAGGAAGCCTGTTTCTGTCACTGTGAAGTTAGAGAAAAATCCCTTTGTACCTCATGCAGAAAAAAGTAACCTTTTGAAATACACTCAGAGCTCTCCATTCTCCCCTCAAGGGAACCTATTGTACCACAGCCTAAACCTACTGGTGTTTTTAACCAAAGATTAACCGATCTGGGAAAGAAAGATATCCAGTTCAAGCCCATTTAAAGACTCTGATACCTAATCGTTGGATTATAGAACAATTCTCCTCCACCTACACCTTACTGCTATATCCGCAGGGCTCTGTTACAGTAACAAGGAATTGAAGCTAAAAGAAAAGCAAGCCTCAGATGCTAAAGAATCTTTAGAAAAACTCAAAACAAGAGAAGAATCAGAAACAAGAACTCTAGAAGAAATTGTAGGCTCTGAAGACACAGTCACAGCAACCAATAAACATGTCCTAACTCCTAGCCAGATAAAAACAATCCTCACACTAAAGGCCTTTTACCTGATGTACAGTTATAAATATTAATTATTTGAGTAGATATTAATCTAGCTATATTAATAATCACTGTAATGAAAATGGAATAAATATGCCAGTAAAAAGACACGGACTGGGGCTTCCCTGGTGGTGCAGTGGTTAGGAGTCCGCCTGCCAATTCAGGGGACACAGGTTCGAACCCTGGTCTGGGAAGATCCCACATGCTGCGTAGTGGCTGGGCCTGTGCGCCACAACTACTGACACTGCCTGCCACAGCTACTGGAGCCCATGCTCCACAGCAAGAGACTGCAACAAAGAGTAACTCCTGCCCACTGCAACTAGAGAAAGCCCACGTGCAGCAATGAAGACCCAATGCAGCCAAAAGTAAATAAATACATAAAAGACACAGACTGTCAAAGTGGACTAAGAAAAACAAGACCCAAATATAAGTTGTCTACAAGAAAGGTGTGTTGAGCTCAAGATTCTTGTTCTTTAAGGAAAAATTATTTATTAATCCCTCTTGATACTGACATTTTCCTTCATAAATTGTGGGGTTTTTTTTTAATAGATCTTTATTGGAGTATAATTGCTTCACAATAGTGTGTTAGTTTCTGTTGCACAACAAAGCGAATCAGCTATATGCATACACCTGTCCCCATATCCCCTCCCTCTTGAGCCTCCCCCGCATCCTCCCTATCCCATCCCTCTAGGTCATTGCAAAGCAGGGAGCTGATCTCCCTGTGCTATGCTGCTGCTTCACACCAGCCAACTATTTTACATTCGATAGTGTATATATGTCAATGCTACTCTCACTTCGCCCCAGCTTCACCCTCCCACCCCATGTCATCAAGTCCATTCTCTATGTCTACCTCTTTATTCCTCCCCTGCAACTAGGTTCTTCAGTACCATTTTTTTTTTTTAGATTCCATATATATGTGTTAGCATATAGTATTTGTTTTTCTCTGACTTACTTCACTCTGTATGACAGACTCTAGGTCCATCCACCTCACTACAAATGACTCAGTTTTGCTTCTTTTTTTATATCTAGTGTATCTCTTAAAATATGTTCCTTTGCAAATAAAGAAATTCAGCTCAAACTAATGGAAGTAGAAAAGTGAACATTCCAGGTCATGGAATTTATTTATCCAAAACCTGAGGTCTTGGCTCAACCCAGCTCAAACTATATCACCAGAAGCTGGTTTCTCTGTTTCTCCACTACATTTCCTCTATGTGATTTTATTCTCAAATAGGTTTCAAGAGAGCTGTTAGAAATGCCCAGGTTCAAAGCCAACCAAAAACAATGAGATTCTTTCCCCACCATTTGGAACAAAACTCATTTTGTTTCATTGTTCTAAAGGTTTTGATGGCTGTCCTTAAACCCCCCATAGTAGCCTGAACAATGTAATGTGCTGTGTGGATTAGGTCTATATGGAGTAAATGCCACGGGAAATATGTGAGAGGAGAGGGAAGAATGTGTGATCTCTTGGAGGGAAAACAGGTACAATTGCCAGGACAACAATGTTTGAAAATAGATGTCCACAACACCTATTGGACTAAAACAACAGGTGTATTTTTCCTACATTGAATTCAAACAATTTGCTTATTGTTCCTTTCTACATGGTTTCTAATATATTGCTGGAAAACTGAACTAATTTAAATTAAATCATACTGAGCTAGGCTGGGACCTGGGACCCTTTACCAGAGTGCTTGCACCTGGTAAATGTCTCCCCTGGCAACAGAGTACAAAAAAAACTCTAAGGGACTAAAAATAACTGCATGCATGTGCAGTAGGGGCAAGTATGAACAATAAGATACAAAAAGGCCACAAACCAATTGCCACTTCTGAGGTTCCAGGAGCAAAAGCAGGGCACTGCCATGATCCCTGCATACAGCACCACCAAGGGGTGGGCAGACCGCTTAGCTACCCCTCTGGCCTGACCCACCGATCTGCCCCTATCCTCACCTCATTTAAGGGACCTGCCTGCCGTCCTCAGAGAGCAACCAAGGTCACCTTTTTCTTGTTTTCCCTCCTTCCTGCTGCACTGAGTCCCATGAAAGCCTTGCCTGGCTTTCTCATCTGGCTTCTTATCAATTCCTATTGATTAAAGAGTCCAAGGACCCGGGTCAGTATCAACACTGAACTGAAAGAACATGAATTGAAATTAATTGAAGAAGTGAATATTAGAGATTCCTCCCAGCTGCATGATTTTGTAGGGTAGAAAAGATTACAAGAATAAACTGGTCTTTCATTCTATTTCTCAGTGCGAAGTCAACAATAGTTTAAGCAAGAACAAATGGTAAAGATGTAAAGCACGAAAGTGTTTTTTCCTACAATATCTGAGTTTAAAGTTGACAAATGAATCATTAGCTTTTGAGCTCTTTGTCATAATGCTGCCACATTCTTCTATGAAAGTTCTACATAATAACAATAAATCTTTCACAAAGAAAATATGTGAAAGAACAATTATAAGCTCTTCAGAAACATCTGAAGTTTAGGATATAGCATTTTTAGGATACGATTCACATCAGGTTCACCCTCTTCTCCATTCAGGCCTGCTCTTTTCATACTGAGAGATTATATGAGATAGGTTACTGCACTCCAGAGATGGCTAATTAAACCATATTACAGGAAGCAAGAAAATAGGAAGAGAGAGAGGGAGAGAAAAGGAATGAAGGATGAATACATATTTTGTCTTGTGCATTTTTCTAATCAAACTAGTCACCTTCATGCAAGGCCTTCCCTGTTCCTGAAATGAGGCATAAGCAAACTTTACATTCTAGACATCAAATCACATGATGTGGGAAGACATTTGTAAGAGTAAACACACCAAAGGAGCACTCTCAATTAGAATCAGAGCCAAAAGTATTAAAAAATAAACTATCTTACCTAAAGACTGAATTTCCTAAACATTTTAAGTCCTAGAAAAACCAGCACTTTACCCTCAAACAGCCGTATTACTGAAGCTTAAAAACTAACGAAATCCATAACATGGAAACACTGTAGGAAGAGAGTTATTAACCAAGTCAGAAATTAATGTTAATTACACTCCCATTATAATTTATAATTTTTTGCTTACTATGACGTATTCTTACTTTATTAATAACGTTCTCAAATATTATAAAAAGCATGGATTGCACAGCTTTGTATTTCTTATGAAATTTTCAGCTATGGTTAACTTCAGTATATAATGCCAGTTTTAAGGAACATAACCGGGCTCAAGTAACAATTATATTTCATAATAGAATTATAAAATAGTGTCAACACTATTTTATATAATATATTTTTTTTCCTTCTGTTTTTTAAACAAGTCCCATATTTAGCTAAAATGTATGTTTTAAAAATTTACATTTTCATAATCCAAAATTACACAGTGAATAGGCACCTGAACTTTACCTGTTTCACAAAGACCCCAAACAGTTGCAATATAGATGAAAATTTATAGCTTTCAGGGCTTGCTGTGCGGGTGGTCACAGGATGCCATCATTATTGGTTCTGTAGAGGCCACTGCATGGCTCCTGCATTTGCTCCTCTAGTACTTTCTCTCCCCTCTAACCAGCCTGACCTCTAACCTTATATCTTACTTGGAAAGCGAACCAGATTAGGATACCTGTCGTGTCCATGCAGGCTGCTATAACAAAAATACCGTAAACAGGGTGGCTTAAACATTAAATAAACATTTATTTCTCACAGTCTGAGAGCAGAGAAGTCTAGTAAGGCACTAGCAGATTCTGTGTCTGGCAAGGGCCTGCCTTCTGATTCATAGACAGCTGTCTTTTTGCTGTGTCCTCACACAGCAGAGAAGGTAAGAGGGCTCTCGGTCTATTTGTTGTATTTTATGAGGATGTTAATCCTTGTAAAATTCATGAGGGCTCCACTCTCCTAACTTAATCACCTCCCAAAGACCCCCACCTCCTAATATCACCACATTGAGAGTTAGGATTTCAACATATGAATTGGGGAGGTTCACAAACATACAATCCATAACAATAGCCTACGACTGTCTAGTTTGCATGTCAAACTCTATTCATTATGGGCAGAGGATGTGGAGCCATGCTATAGTAACACTGCTTCAGGGAGTTGATCCTATCGGAGGATAAACAGAGCACTCAAGGAAGAGTGGACATACAGATAATCTAATATCTTATTAAATCATACTAAAATCTTGCAGGAATAAGATACAAAGCCTATGAGTTAAGCTTTATCAAAACAAAACTACTCATATAACCTCTCACCATTTAGTGGATTTAATAGAATGTGGGGGAAAATCATAAGTATCACTCCACAAATAATATTTAGTAGAATATCAATATCTTACAAGTTTTAAATACATATTCTATGATAAAAATATTCATAGTCAAATGTTTTAAAGTTAAATACAAAGTAATTTCTGCATACCTATTTATAAAAAGAAACTCCTGAAAGAGAAAGTAAGAGTAACAAATTAAATTAAAAACCCCCAGCATCTGACAAATGTATTTGATCACAGAAATTATTTTTTCAGATCACCTATTAAAGTCTCACTTGATATTAATGTTTCATGGCACATAGTTTGAGATATCCCAAATTTTTTAAAATATAGGCGTGCTTTCAGTAATAACTCTGCCTACCAGCTTTGCAAGATGTTTCTGCAAAGGACTACCAAATGTTTTCATGGAAAAGAGCGCTGGTCGCATAAAGAAATATGGCTCTACCATTGACTTCTTATATAATTTTACACAAATCATCAGACTTCTATGGGCTTAATTCATCTACCTGTTAAATGTAAGTTTGGGGACTTCCAAGTGAAGATAGTATCTAGCTAATCACAGACAATCTTTCCTCTACCTATTCCCTTTTAAAAGACTAAACAAAACAAAACTGAAAGGAATGCAAAATCGCAGCTTGTCATCTTATTTTTATATAAAACAGATTTTCTACCTTACAAAATAAGAGTGTTCAACTGAATAATTTCTGGAGTTTTTCTCTATCCAAGAAAAAAGAAACAACACACAACAAATACCTGTTGGTTATAAAAAACATTTAATGCTTAAAGAATAGAGAGCTACCCATTAGCCTAATGTGTAATCAAGTGGTAAATTATGTTTCTTTCTTCCTTTAGGACGTTTTTGAACTGTCATTTACCACTGAAAATATACTAAATATCCTTAAATTTAAGATATCATCAAATGCAAGAAACACCATTATTTTATGGCCCATTAATAAAGAAAAAAATCTCTAGTTAAACTATATCTTATTACTGACTGCAAGATGTATCCTACTTCAGAGATGCTAAAATGTGGGAAGAACTGTGCTCCTTAGAATCAACAAGATATATATATTTGGAGGAAGAGAAATTAAAATAACTTTCTTTGAACTTTGTAACACCTCTTATAACACATTTTTTGTAAAGCTACTTTCTCGAAGAGTCATTACAATATCCTTAAAAGCAGACCTTTAAGTAAGAAGGTGAAAAACTCCTTGATATCAACCTTGAAACATTTATGTTCAGATGAGACTCCAAGATCCCACCATTTAGAAAGTGAAAAGTGAACCAATTCCCTTTAAAATATATCTAATTCCTGAAAAAAAAAAATGAAGATTAGTGGCTCTTATTGTGCTAGGTAAAACTATAAATACAAATCTTCAAAATAACAGCAGTTATAATAACAAAGGCGTTATACCTGTGCTGATCAAGGAACCTGATAAATTAGCTACAGTGATGTCATAAGACCTCTCTTTCCAAAGTAAATACCAAATTAATTGAAATATCAATAACTGTAGATTAACATATGTTTACATTAGAATGGCAGCAAAGTTTCTTAGTCTGATCTCTTCACTAATTCTAAATTATATCATTATCCAAGGATTAAAACCATCCAAACTTTCCCATAGCAATTAAAATGACATACAAAATCCTTACCATGTATTGCAAGTTGCTACATGCTCTGGCCCCTGCAGGGCTCTCTGACTGGGCTCTCACCTCTACCTCTTAACTTACTCTTTCTCAGCCACAGTGACACTCTTTGTAACTTAATCAAGTTCATTGATCAACATGGGCATAAGTTTCAATTTTCAGAGTGCTAAGTATAGGCACAATCAATTAATCTTTGTTCCTACTATTTCCTGAACAGGGATCACTCTTACCCCAGACTTTAACACTACTGTTTAATCATTTTTTCTGTCTTAATGATTTACTCCAATGACTTGTCCTCCTAGAAGCTTTCACTAAGCACCATAGTTAACGTCTTCCCATTTCCAGTAACTCCCAATTCTATCGCCCTATTTTATTCCCTTCATGTAGTTTTACCACTATCTGAAGTCATACAATGAGTCCCAATAAAAGGGTAGGTTTTTAAAAAAATTTTCTTTATCGCTCATTATTCTTTCCTTAGTAACTAAAACTGTGTGGCACTTCACTGATGGGTGACAGTTAAACAGGCTTGGATGGCTGAGGAAGGCACAAAAGAATCAAAACGGCAGTGCTTACAAATCTGAAGTTATTTATCAAGAAAGGAAACAACACAGCAACAGCATCAAAGTCAGGGTATGCGTCACAGCAAAGGTTGCCTCAGGAGAGGGCTGCAAAGGCCAAGTGAGTACTACCACCCTCTCTCTGAAAGGCTGATATGCACACACTTCTTTTTCTCAGATCAGGAACCACTGATATGTGTAGAGAACACCTCAGAATCAGGATGCCTAAAATAGAGTCTTTGCTGGGGTTTCTTGGGGTGTCTCACAGAGACCCTGGGCAAATTGTGAATCTCACTGTTACCAATAAACAATGCTGATAAGCTTGTACAAACTGCCTCAAAACTCCTAGAATCCATAGTTAAAAACCAACACAATTATCAGTACATTTCATGTCATTCCTCAGGATTAGTGTCATGCAGGGACATTTCTTATTTCAGTGGAACAGTTCTGGCTAATTCCAGGTAAACTGGAATTAATCCTACCAGCAGAGGCATAGAGTAGAAAATACCTGTGTGTGTGTGTGTGTGTGTGTGTGTGTGTGTGTGTGAGAGACAGAGAGAGAGAGAGAGAGAGAGAGAGAGAGAGAGAGAGAGAGTGTGTGTGTGTGTGTATTAAATGAATTAATAAATGTTTACTTCAAGCTTTTTCTTAAGATTTGAAATTTTATCCTAGTTATCTCTACATAGACAACAAACTTGGCTATATTTCATTCTGGTGACAAAGGCAACTAACTGTCCACCAATATTCGTGCTTCTGCTTCTACAGCACAGAGAACTCGATGGGAAGCAGCTGCCCAGCCTAAGGCTACATTTCCAAACCCTCACCAAAGGAATATGAAAGAGATTTGTGTTGTTTCTGGGCTGAGGCAATTAAGAAGCAGGCATGGCTTCCCACCCTATCTTTCCCCATGTATTAATACTTTCTTGATTCAGAGGACCTGAGGATCTAGGGGATGGTCAAATCATAAGATGAAATTGATGCTGACCAGGAACACCCTCATTTCCTGTTACATGTGTGAGAAATGGATCACTATTGTGCTAAATTGCTGATATGCTGGGATTTATTACTGCAGTGTTTTCTTTGCCAACACAATTTCTACTAGAGAAGGGTACCAATAAAAAGAAGACTACTCAGTTAATCTCTGATGATTAGAGTTTACTTCATACAGTTGCCGAATTATATATAGCACATTAATTTTTGTTTAATAGCTGATATTTAAATTTCGATTCAGCAATCCATTTTTATATAATTTACTGGGCACATGTCAAATATGCTTCTCTTGATATATTTTACTTAATGGGTAACATAATATCTTATTATTGCTATTTGCTTGTGCATATGTGCTACATTTGATGTGTTCAAGATATTTTACGAAATAGACTGAAAGAACAGTCTCATATTTCTGTATTCATGCTTTGTACGTTGCCTACCAACACAACATTTAAAAATGGATTTTTCACCTTTTCCAAAGCATATTTTCACTCTGGATTTCTCCCCTTCCTAAACATAAATATTTACTCTATGTGATGCACAGTTTAGAATATGTTAATAATCTGTATTATATCTTCCTCTAAATACCGCAGCACAATATTAGGCCTTGAGCAAGTCGAATAAAATTTTCAACCATTTTTGAATTGGTCATCTTACTTTGTGAAACAACCATTATTTAACTAATAATGTGTAAGCTAGTAACTAAAGACAACTTTGTAATTACAGTGTAATTTATTATAAATAAACATCACTACTAGGTTCTTAGTAAGGTTACTTTTATATTATTTTGTTGAAGTATTTTATATTGTATTATATAGTATCCCGCATATAAATTTAACTTTTAAAAATGCAATGAAGTATTGTGGATTATTCATTAAAGCAATCCTTTTCCTTTTGGAAGTTCTTTTAAAAAATACTTATAATCTTAGTATTATAAAGTTTTTTATGTCTCGATCTCTCCTTTATTTCTCTAAAAATAGAATGATGATTTGATGTATGTAATTTAGTCACTTGAATAAAACTACTTATTTAATGTTTTATCAAAAAGGAATGTAGGGCTTCCCTGGTGGTGCAGTGGTTGAGAATCCGCCTGCCAATGCAGGGGACGCAGGTTCAATCCCTGGTCCGGGAGGATCCCACGTACCGCCCAGCAACTAAGCCCATGTGCCACAACTACTGAGCCTGTGCTCTGGAGCCCGTGAGCCACAACTACTGAGCCCATGTGCCACAGCCACTGAAGCCCACGCGCCTAGAGCCCATGCTCCACAATGAGAAGCCACCACAATGAGAAGCCCACGCACTGCAACGAAGAGTAGCCCCTGCTTGCCACAACTAGAGAAAGCCCACGTGCAGCAGCGAAGACCCAACATAGCCAAAAATAAATTAAATTAAAATTTATTTTAAAAGGAATGTAAATGTGCATATGGTAAATGTTTTTGATACCCCAAACAAGTGTTTAATAGAATAAGATACACCTTTCAGGTCCATTCCTTATATTACTTTAAGAAAGTATTCCTGTTTTCTTCATTTTATTCATATCTTCCCCACTCCTTCCCCAAAGGCATTCAGTAATGAGATTCAGTTAAGAGTGGTAACAAAATTATTTCTGCTAAAAAAGAATAGCAATCAAAATTTTGTACATGCATTCTAGTTTCAAAAATTATCTGTCAAATAAAATTGCAGTGCTTATAAATCTAGTCATTACCAAATTCTACATGACAATGCATCAACCATACGAAACACCAGTGCTTTGTTTTGTTTTGTCTGTTTTGTTTTGGGTCACTTTGCTTTTAAATCAGTGCCTGCTAAATTGACTTCATCTTAAGGATCTTCTTTCTTCCTAGAGACAGTGAATCTAGGTACAGACAACCCTGCATTTGGTGTTTAGTGAAATTTTCTTTGTGAACAAAATACACCAATATGAATAACCTAGGACTACATAGTATCTTAAATCAATCACAAACTGACAGTTAAAAGATAGTAAAATTGGGAATGTTTGAAAGCAGACTGGAGACTCAGTGATAATTATAAAGGTTTCTATAGGAATTAATCCTTATAGTAAAGAACTCCTGGGTGGAAGTCTTTGAAGTGATTGTTCTTATTTCTTCAATTGTGGAAATGGTTTACTTTAACTTCAAAGTTGGTAGGGTGAAAATTGTGGAAATGGTTTACTTTACGTCCAAAGCTGGTAGGGTGAATTAGTGTGACTAACTCTCTCAGAGAAAAACAAACAAAGAAAACCAGAATTTTTAAATGTATGATTACCTGCATTACCATTTGTGAACTGCTCCAGAAGTAGATCAAAGCAAGTCTCCCCTCCCAACTTGAGTATGGTATTAATTAACTATGTGGTTTAGATTATCTTAATTGATAATTGATGTGCTTATATTGTTATTTTTAGATATGGTACATAGTAAGGCTTGAAAGGAGAATTCTTTATTGAACAAAAACAGAATAGTGAGTATCAGCAATTAAACACCAATTGCTCTCATGGTCGGCACCAGCCCTGGTTCTAAATGTCAATGACCAGATTTAGATGATTCCACTTTGGAGTAAGGAGGAACAATAGTCTGGAGGAATATGGAGTCACTGAAAGGAGTGGGGTTAGGATGAGCAGGCCTGAACTCCAAACTAGATGCTCAATAAGCTTAATAATACCACTAGAATAGAAGAATATTGTAACTGAAAAATTACTAATAGGTGGTTACCATTTTTCAGTTTGAAAAAACTCAGATTTTTTTTGTGCTTTAGTTACAATATAACTTAATTTCCTAGAAGGCTGCAACAACTCATTTGGGGAAAAAAAATAATAATTCTGAAAAATAAGGAGAAAAAGGTTGTATTTTATGAGTACAATAAAAGTAATAAATATGATGTATTTTTTAACCCTAGGTAAAATAATGTATTCAGATAGATAAAATTTGAAAAAAAATTAAACTTAAATTAAGAATGACATATAAATTCATCATGTGCCTATTGGCCATGTGAATGTCTTCATTGGAGAAATGTCTATTTAGATCTTCCACCCATTTTTTGATTGTATTGCTTGGTTTTTTTTGATATTGAGCTGTGTGAGCTGTTTGTATATTTTGGGTATTAGTCCCTTGTCAGCTGCTTCATTTGCAAACATTTTCTCCCATTCCATGTGTTGTCTTTTCGTCTTATTTATGGTTTCCTTTGCTGTGCAAAAGCGTTTAAGTTTCATTAGGTCCCATTAGTTTATTTTTGGTTTTATTTCCATTTCTCTAGGAGGTAGATGACAAAAGATCTTGCTGTGATTTATGTCAAAGAGTGTTCTGCCAATGTTTTCCTCTAAGAGCTTTATAGTATCCGGTCTTACGTTTAGGTCTTTAATCCATTCTGAATTTATTTTTGTGTATGGTTTTAGAGAATGTTCTAATTTCATTCTTTTATATGTAGCTGTCCAGTTTTGCCAGCACCACTTATTGAAGAGACTGTCTTTTCTCCATTGTATATTCTTGCCTCCTTTGTTATAGATTAGGTGACCATAGGTGTGTGAGTTTATCTCTGGATTTTGTATCCTGTTCCATTGATCTATAAGTCTGTTTTCGTGCCAGTACCACACTGTTTTGATTATTGTAGCTTTGTAGTATAGTCTGAATTCAGGGTCCCTGATTCCTCCAGCTCTGTTTTTCTTTCTCAAGATTGCTTTGGCTATTTGTAATCTTTTGTGTTTCCATACGAATTGTAAAAAAAATATTGTTCTAATTCTGTGAAAAATGCTATTACTAATTTGAAGGGATTGCATTGAATCTGTAGATTTCTTGGGTAGTAGTCATTTTGACAATATTGATTCTTCCAATCCAAGAACATGAAAAGATGCTCAATATCACTAATTACCAGAGAAATGCAAATCAAAACTACAATGAAGTTTCACCTCATACCACTCAGAATGGCCATCAACAATAAATCTACAAACAATAAATGCTGGAGAGGATGTGTAGAACAGGGAACCCTCCTACACTGTTGG
Organism: Lipotes vexillifer; assembly: GCF_000442215.2. Taxonomy (NCBI): domain Eukaryota; kingdom Metazoa; phylum Chordata; class Mammalia; order Artiodactyla; family Lipotidae; genus Lipotes; species Lipotes vexillifer. The sequence goes on along the minus strand of NW_006772693.1, from coordinate 1,482,190 downwards.
TGGGGATGTAAATTGATACAGCCACTATGAAGAACAGTATGGAGGCTTCTTAAAAAACTAAAAATAGAACTATCATATGACCCAGGAATACCACTACTGGGCATATATCCAGAGAAAACCATAATTCAAAAAGATACATGCACCCCAATGTTCACTACAGCACTATTTACAATATCCAGGACATGGAAGCAACCTAAATGTCCACAGACAGATGAATGGATAAAGAAGACATGGTATATATATACAATGGAATATTACTCGGCCATAAAAGAAAACAAAATAATACCATTAGCAGCTACATGCATGGACCTACAGATTGTCATACTGGGTGAAGTAAGTCAGACACAGAAAGACAAATATCATGTGATACTGCTTATATGTGGAATCTAAAACTATGGTACAAATGAACCTATTTACAAAACAGAAATATAGTCACAGATGTAGAAAACAAACTTATGGTTACCAAGGGGGAAAGGGAAGAGAGGGATAAATTGGGAGATTGGGATTGACATATACACACTACTATATAGAAAATAGATAACTAATAAGAACCTACTGTATAGCACAGGGAACTCTACTCAATACTCTGTAATGACCTATATGATAATAGAATCTAAAAAAGAGTGGATATATGTATATGTGTAATTGATTCACTTTGCTGTATAGCAGAAACTAACACAACATTGTAAATCAACTATACTCCAATAAAAATTAATTTAAAATATATGCACATATATAATATACATTTAGATATATGTACATATATAATATACATATACTAGTCAATCTCACATCAGGGAATCCTAAGTATTGTAATATTCGAGTTTCACATTACCCTTCCCCAACTCTCCAGTTCCCTTATTAATACTACTAGTAGGAATCCCTGGGTCATTCATTATAGTTGTTACTTTATCCACACTCCTAATAAAACTCACTTGCCTTCTATCAAAAGGCCATGTCTGAACCTTCCTAATGTATATTAATAGACTGCTACACTATCCCTCCACAGTAATATTTTGTTCTCTTTATCAGATGTTCAAATTGTTTGAGACATTCTTATAGTAGGCCAACTAAATCAAATTCATAGAGTATGGCTTATTTTTTTAAAAAGGTAGCAGAGAGTAATTTTGTAAAGCCTTAATGATGATGATATTTTTCATATATTTCGAGAGAAGTATGTTCTCAGCCCCAGGATACGGTATGGGTAGGAGGTATATGAGTAATGGCTTGGCAGATCTCAGAGTGGACCCAGTTGATTACAGGCTGTTTGGCTTATACCAACCAATGCAAGGACAATGATATTAAAAAGAATGTTAATAAATTAGCAAATACAAATTAAGACTTGAAGGGCTATTTGCCTGATACCTTTTCATCTATCATATTCTAATAACACTTTAAGAAATTCAGATTAAAAGTGAGTTCAATTTTAATTACACTACAAACCATAAATCAACAAATTATGGTACTGCTTTTCTTTTGCATCACACAAATGAATCAAACTAAAAATCAAAATGGTGTGCAATATGTCAGATAAATGTCATGAATCATGTCATCCAAGCACTTCTTTTGTGGAGAGTAATATATTTTCCCAAAGAACTCTCACCCTTCTCTGTTTAGAGCCCATAAAATATTTGATGGCTATGGTGGTTAGAGTCCTACGATCAGAAGGCAGAAAGATCCTTGAGAAGACATTTACTTTTGAAACAATCAAGCTGGGTAATACTGGAAGCATCATTTACTGAACTTTTAAAGGAATGATATTTTATCAAAAATATTTAGAAACATTCTTTCATATTTTCTCTGTGAAACAAATTAAACCAGAATTTTTAAACTGAAAATAATAAATTTATTTTTAATTTTTTTTCATCAAATTTTTACTCCTTTTCTTCTTTAAAAGTTAGACACATTTTTCCATCCATATTCATCTGTACTATGCTCTAGGAAATACTTCTTTGTCTTCCTCCTTCAACTGTAATAATACTATCCCACCCCCACCGCCAATTTTATAACCATAGCTACAAAAGAAAGCTATTATTTCTTCCTCAAATCTTGGTCAACTAAACACTTTCCAGATTTTGTAGTGCTGTCTTCTTGCCTTAATGGCCTTTTTCTCAAAAGGCTGATGCTCTGTTTATCCTGGTAGTTTTCAAATAGCCTTCCTCAGAAGTATTCTTTGTAGGTTTCTATTTGTTTGTTTACAATTTATTCTGTTCCTCCTTTCTGCTCTCACACATTTTTTGCATCCATATATAGTTACACTATACATCACGTTCTACTTTCTTGAAATTATTTTTATAAATACCTCATTTGTTATAAGTTAATACAAATAAACTATCTGGTCAGATATGCTGCTTTTCCTTTAGCTTTGTGTACTTCAGCAATTATACTTTTTCATAATCTGTTCACCTCAGCATTTAATATCTGAGTCTTATACAACCTGATGTTTACTAAAGAGAACTAACATCTTGATTTGCTCTAAATTTTCTACTCCCAAGGTCTTTTAAATGCCTTTTTCATTGCATTTATATATTCTATAATATACATTTCATAGATTTCAAAATCATTTTTCTCAAGCTTTAATTTCAGTAATACATAGCTATAATTGTAAGAAAATAAACTTCTTTAACAAATCAAAATTCTCTGAATTATATTTAAACTATTTTATTTTTGTCTTCCTAGAGGTAGAAAGTTGCAGATTAGTATCCAACTTGTATATATTTTTTAGGTGTACTCTCAACTTACCCTCTTCTCTGATTGAAATTACAAGTTTTCTTCTTATTTACATTTTTTACATGTGACTTTCAAAATGTTTTCAATCAACTGCTCTTGTTTATATTTATAAAATGTAGTGTTGGTAAAAATATTTGATAAATATTCAGATTATAATGATATTATTTCACCATTATATATTCATCTATCTAGAAAATCAATTCCAGAATAATAAGGACTTTGGCTTCTCTTTGTTCCTGGTTCCTGGGAGACAGTCTCTAAATCCTTGGTATTTTCCAGGTGATAGGAATATCTTTGTTAATCATGGTGGAACCTGCTAGCATATGATAATGAGATGACTCATAATGGGGCGCTAGATAGTTTGTGCTAAAGAAATGATTCAGTTTGGGGACTGGCCATCCCAGAAATTATGTTGGGATTTCAAGCTATGTGAAGCAACCAGACCTCCAGGGAGCAGAGGGGCACTAGAGACTGAGGTCAGCCACATAGCCAATGATTCAATCAATCATGCCTATGTATTGAAAACTCAATAAAAACTGTGGACATTAAGGGTCAGGTGAGCTTTCTTATTTGGCAATACTCTGGATATTGTCACAAATTGATGTGCCAGGATCGAGATGTGTCCTAACTCCACAGGGAGAGGACATGAAAGCTTTATGTCTGGAACCATTCCAGATCTCACCCTATTTGTTTCTTCTTTTGGCTGGTTCTGATTTGTATCCTTTGACTATAATAAAACTTTAATCCTATGTATAATGTTTTCCTGAGTTCTGTAAGTTGTTCCAGTGAATTATCAAACCCTGAAGGGGTAAGGAAGAACCCTGAATTTATAGCCAGCTGGTCAGAGGTACAGATGGCCTGAGAACCCCCTGAACTTGCAGCTGGTATCTGAAGTAAGTTAGAATAATGCCCTTAACCTTGAAAGTTTGGCCTAACTCCGTACAGTTGGTTACAGAAGTGACTGCACCAATTAAATGGATTTCTGCATATGCTCACCATCCTCAACAGTGTTGCATACTTATTTAGATCAGAGTTTTTAAACCTCAGCATATTGACATTTTGAACTGGATAATTCCATTTTTGTGGTGGGCTTTCCTGTGCATTATAGGGACATTGCTAAATGCTGAATGTTTGGGGAATCAATAGTTTACATATATGTGCCTTAAAGACAGGAGAGTGGAAATTCACACATATGAAAGTGATTTTGTATGTAACACCAGCTGGAGTCAATAAGTAAATGTAATGATTATACTCTTATCTCATATAAGCATATATATTTCCAGAGAAATTTTCAATTTTTTTGCTGTTGTTGTAGCTTTGCTTTTTAATGGGACAGCACCTCTACTATACCTAGAACACAGATTCTGTGGGACCTTGCACAAAGATTGTTTATGTAGTAAATATTCTGTATTGCTTGTATTTTCCCTAAAGCTATGTACTGAAATATTTCTTCAGGTGTTCCAAAAGACATCTTATGTTCCCCATTTCCACAGGAAAGAAAAAGCAACATAAATATCATATTTCATAACTTTATACAGTTTCTGATCCAGTAATGGAGGTTATCATTCTTTTCAATGCCAAACATACCACCTAATTTTTTCTGTTTTTGGCAAACAGAAGCAGTTTGTAACCAAAGTATATATAATCAAAGAAATAAAACAATTTAAGTATATTTCAAGATGCATGTAAATATAATATTCTTTTAATATTACAATTTATTTAAATCTTGAGAGCATGCAATTGTTCAAAATTAGTTAATGTTCTGAAATTTTAGTTTCTCAATGATTTCTTCTTGACTAACACTAATTGAATAGTTCCTTGTAACCTGGACCTATTCAAAAAAAGTTGAAGTAGGTTGATATACATCCTGTAAGATTAAAATTTATTAATTGAAGAAATCATATATAAGTGGGGAGGAAAGGTATTTTGAGGATTTTTCAAGAGAAGCCCCAAGAAAGTAGTAGAGCAAAGAGAGAAGAGAATAACCAACTAGGTAAGAGTGTAAAGATTAAAAATGATAAGAAATCTAAACATCTTTATCCAGGGGCAGAAAAAAGGTAACAGAAAATGGGTTAACAATTTTGATACTGCTTTACATGCACATTGGAATTAAACAGTTAAGTAAATTGATAGTGGATGGTAGAAGCCAGGTTTCTCATTGTTGGCATTGGAGTTTACAGATAAGGAAGGGGAGGGGACTATAATGATCCATATGGTAACGGATTAGAGTTGAACACAGCATGTTTAGCTTAATATATATACATACAGTTATATAGAGAAATATTTATAGATAGCTAGATATACACAGATTAGTACAGACACATACTTTTAATTTTTTTATTTTTTGCTGTCAGCCAAGAGGGCCTAGAAGCAAGCACATCTCAGTTGCAACAAGGGCATCTGCACCCATGTCTTGGTTTCGAATTCCATTCTCCAATTAAAAAAAAAACAGAGCTTCTTGGAGAAACAGAAGACTCTGGAATGGAGGCAGGAAATATATGAGATGAGACTGGAACATCTTGTAGTACCAGAAAGTAAGGAAATGCTAAATAATATAAATAAATAAACCAACAACCAAACAAAAACACACAATAATGGGTGTATGCCTGCCAAAGGGCCACAGGAGCCAACTGAAAGAGCCCCCAGTGGCCAAAAGTGGAACAACTGGAACAAGAAAAGAAAGAAGTTCTATTGAATTGTAACCCACAATAAAATAAATATCCTTGAGTCCATACTGATATAAATAAATTGTTGAATAAATAAATAAATCATGAAGAAAAAAGCCTCCCATGAAGAATAATTACAAATAATTTATGTAGAGACTCCTCCCTCAAGGAGAGGGAGCACATAAATCCTCACTCTTTAAAACGCATTGCCACCTGTAACTCACCTATGTCAGTTTGCTCTAGGTACTAACATATGTCACATATCATTCTTTCTGGTCTTATAAATCACCTTCGTTAGTATAATCACATTTAAACTTTCCAATAGTTCTGTATACTAAGTAATCTGTTTACCATTTTGCAGAAAAGTAATTGAAGTTTTTAAAGGTCTCAGAATATTTGACATATCCATGATGCAGGACTTTTTATTCTGACTCCATATCCAGTATCATTTCTCCCGTAACTCTCAATACCACACCTTGAAAAAAATCCATCACCAATATGTTTAGGCCACACCATCTATAAGTATCAACGTATAGTGATAGTTTCAGAGAAGAACATACCCAAGAGTAAATGAATATATAACTATACATTCCTCTATTTATGTAGGGTAAAACTGAGTTAGAATCACACACACGTATTCAACGCATATAATTTTTCTTAAGTATACATGGAGATATACAGATAACCATAAATTACATGCATTACATGCATTACACTATGTGCTTTTATATATCTGTGTGTATATATACATACACACACAGACACACATATATGTAAAATCTTTATATTCACATAGATTGTTTTTTGAATTAAATATATATATATATATATTTCTCTAGTCTTTTAACTGCCTTAAAATGTTGCATTTTAATGCTTTATGTTAAACAATTTTCATTTGTTATTTTATTTCTATCTCAAAATGTTATTCTCTCCATTTTGTAGATGACAGAACAGCTTCTTTAGGGAAGTTATTAGCCTGTAAAGCTACTTAAATTATGATCATACAATCATTCAAGTGTTTAGCCCAGTCTTCTCTACATATATGGGGGAAACAAAGAATAAGTCATTTAAAAATGATATGTACATAATATGTTAGCAATCAGAAAGACAAACATAAGAATTAGTAATTTTTAGAAGTCTACTAGTCTATAAATATTTAGCTTACTGCAACCAATTTTCCACTAGAGTGAATATAGACCTCAAAAGTGCAATATCATTGGCAAAAAAAATTTAACTTGAACTGAGTTTACTAACCTCATCATATCCTAGGTTAGTGAAGCAACCAAAGCTGATTTTTTTTTTCTTGTTTAGTGCCAGAACTAAAAAAGAAAAGAAAAGGAAAAAAAGGACAACTCAATGTCAGGTATATTAATTTATAAATAGATATTTTACAAACTGCTGCAATACAACTTTGTAAGCAAAACAATTGACAGTAAAAATGTAACATTTCTATTTAACATTGTATGTGTTATTATCAATATAAAATTGATTTTGCTAAAAATGTTCAAAGAGATCTTTAAATTGTGTTTTGTGTTTATCCAGGAAGGTCAAATCACAGTACTTTCATTTTTCCTTTTTTCTGAGAACTCACTCATCAAGAGCCTTGGCATCAGTGCCTTGATGGCATTACCAGCTGCAATATCCTGACTTGTCTTTGAGAATTTTCTCTTACTTATACTGTAACCTCCTTACAATTTTTCATACAGGGAAAAAGCAACACGGTAAAAAATCAGAAGTCTGACAGCCTCTGTTTGTCCAAAAAAGACTGCTGCGAACATAAAAGGCCAGTGTCTTTCTCATTGATTGTTTGAACAATAGCTGGACAGATTCTCAGGGTTCCATTTTCTCTTTCCCCCAACTCTTTCAATCTGTATCAATGCTTTGAAAAGCTTCAGGCTCAGAACAATTGTTCTCCAAGTCATGTTTTCCAAGGTGGGGTGGTATGGGGTGTGGGAGGCCCCCTTAAAAAGGAAATACTGTCTATAATTCATTTTGCTCATCCACCATCTTAAAAAAATAAACAGATTATAGGAAACTTATTGGTAAGAAACTTTAAAAGCTGACAACAAGAAACCAAAACCAAGAAACAAAATACACCTTTTTCCCTCCACATCTCCTACACTCTTT
>NW_006772693.1:1451889-1474311 GCF_000442215.2 Lipotes vexillifer | reverse complement strand
ACTCTTTCCGTCTCCAAGGGATTATATTGAATATCACTCAACAGAACGTGTCAGTTGGGTTCTTGATATGCTCAAAAGCATTACTAAAAGATAAAAATATAGTTTGAAGCAGAATAAAGCAAACTGAAATAACCCAATTTCATTACCCTAGGTTAAAGTAAAGAAAATTAAGAAACTAACTTAAACAAGCAACCACCATGAACAAACAGTAAAATGTTAAATTCAGGACTCGTATATTTAAATGTTTTAGTACGGAACTCATGCTTGACTTTACAATCAGCCTCCGTTCTTACCTGGAAACCTAACAGCACAAACTAGAATCCTATCCTTCCCTTTGTCAGTTGTGCCTTATTTTGTTGGTGAGGAATTAAGAGCTATCTGAATAGCGCAAATATTCCTAATTAGCCTGTTCAGTTTATTTTAAATGTGCATATTATAGCATGATAGCAATAAAAGGATAATGAAAATGAGATATTTGGTCTACTTTGAAGGGAGAAGATAAATATCCCTCCCAGGGTTAAGAGCACTGGCAAAGGAACAGCCCCAAAGGCTAAGCACTGAGTTAGATTTGAGGACAAGAAAGCAACAGTCCCCCAGGTCCCATTGAGAGAGAACCCACTCCCGTGTCAACTGTTATCACAGAGGAAAGATGAAAACTCAAGGAAGAAAGTTCCCAAAGACATTTTCTACACTTCTGCATATCACCTACATAGAACAGTAGAGGTAAGGCTCAGACCTGGTGCTCTGGCGTATGGCCTAAGAGAATCTCGGAATTAACAATTCTTTCATCAAAGGAAACACATAGTCTCACAGTGGAATGGTTAGTTGCTGGTTGAGTACAACAGAAGGTCTTCAATTGCCCCACCCTCCACCAAAGTGTCTCTTAGAGACTAGGAACAGGTACCAAAGAGCTTCCTGAATCATTTCCTGGGTGAAACCTGGACTACTTATGTTTCAAACCAAACCAAGTTCTTTACTGTCTATCATATGGGTTTAGCATGTTGCTTGGAAATGTCAGGTGAGTAGCCATATGTGGCCTGTCAGTAGTAGAAAAGTTCCCACAAGGATAAAAAACCAGCCTGCACAGGGGAGTTAAGATAACATCACTCTCTCTCTGTCCCCCGAGTTCTCTCTCACACAAATTTCTGGGCCTTCTGTTTCCTGTGCATGACCTGAACACAAATTGCAATTTTCTTTTGTTAAGCAATTCTTAAATCAGCTCCTGCTAGGATACACATGTCTGACAATCCCCAGGTCAATCCCAGGTGGTGCTGGGTGGCAGGAGTGATAGTGTCAGGGTAGTAGTACTAGCAGTACTCTTGGTAGTGGTAAATATTTATTGATTCTTTGTTCTGTTCTATAAAATATACTTGGTACTTGATATTCATTGTGATATTCATTCACAGCAATCTAGCAAGATATGCATTCATTTCTATTAATAAGGCAAATAAGCCACACCACTCAATCTGTTTACTTACTGGACTTCTTACCCCATCACTTCAGCTCTCTAAATTTCTCTCATGGTGATCACTATTAACTGTTCAGTATATATGCAATCAACTTTTTTTCCTACGTCTTCATCTCCCTATCTCTCACTAAACTGTCTTCTCTTCCATGAATTATGTCCATCTAAATATTCCTGTGAATAGTTAGATCAAAACATAACATAGTCTTTATCATATAGAGAGATCATAACAAAGCACAGAGTATTTAGAACCTATATCTCTATATATTTTATAACAGTAATTTTCTTTTTCTTTCCATGCTATGGGAAAGGCTAAGTATATAGGTCTGCAACTTGCTTTTACACTTATTTGATCATAGGTGTTTCTCAAGGTGGTACACAAAAATTGCCCTTATTTAAAGAAGACAAACATACCTACTGTTTATAATAGAGATGTACTACAACTGATATAAACATTCCTCCACAGATATATAGATTGAGATTTCAAGCAATGCTACAATGAACATACCCATGTGAATCATTGTATTTTTCCAGGGATACATTCCTAAGCATTGATAAACCCTGCAAAAATGTTGCAACAATCCAGATTCTCATCAACAGTGTGGAAGAGAGCTCAGTTTTCCATGCTCTTGGCAATACTACCCCTTAACTTTTTAAAATTTTGCCATACTAGGTAAGTTTTACCATTTGGACTTAATTTGTGTTACTTTCATTATCAGTAGTGTTGAATATTTTTCATGTGTCTTGAACATTTGTAATTTTGTCATTTCCTAAACTGCCTAGAAACATCCAGTACCTACTTTCTGTTGCTTGGCTCATTATATATTGTTTCATTTTATATTTATTATACATCTTTGTTATTTTTCATTTACTTGTCCTGTCCTTTATTACATCAAGATTTTTTTGCTGATTATTTTTATTATTTCAAATAAATACTTATTTCAAATCACCCATGCCCTCTGATATATTATGGAAAGAGGAAAAGACAGGGGAAAGACGTTTAAAATACTAGTGACTCCATTACATTGGCTAATGTGGTAGCTGTTCAGAAAAAAACAGATTAACAACTTCTTTACACAGCTGGTTCATCTTTTAAAGCATACTTAAAACAACACAGATGAAGCATGAGGCTTTTTTTTTTTTTTTAGCAGCCAGCATAACTGCTAATTTGCTTTCAAATTGCATTTTCAACTTTCTTTGGTTTTATAAAAAAAGTGCATGTCAACAGACCAGAATTAAAAAGGTGACAAACTGTGAAGAATTAAAAGTTCTAATTTAACAGATGAGCAATTGCAAATAACAAAATCTCAGACAAACACAATTTAATGAAAGGTGACATGCTGGAGATTTTTTGTTTTGTTTTGTTCCTTTTCATCAGGTAACAACAAATTAGTTTAGGAAGCCATACTAGAATGCCGTGATTGGGATAACCAGCTAGCCCGTGCTGTTAGCTTTGTTCTTCGTGTTTCCTGAAACTATACATGACACTTCTTTTGTCCTAAGTAGATATTTTCTTCACTCAAATGTATCACAAGTTGTTCAAGTCCAGACTAGTTCTTATGTGTTATTGCTCTCAGATGCTATTCTTCTTGTGGTTCCCACTTCTGAAAATATATTTTTCTTAGTGTCCAGAACTATAGAGGACCTCATGGGCACACAGTGAGAAAATATAAAGATTTTTTTATGGGACAAAAGTAATATTTTGTGACTCATCAAAAAGAACATGGATTCTGTCTTGCCTTGCAAACTCAGAGAAAGCATTAATTTAAATTGGGAAGGAGGATTAAATGTGATTAAGGAATGGAGAACAATTGAATGTGATTAAGGAAATTCTTGTAATATCAGAATGTACAGAAATGTTCTTTTTTCATTTGTTCGGGCTTCTAATAAATGTTTGCTGATTAATTAGACAGATATGTATCCACCTGTTCCTTGTACATTTATAAAGCAATAAGAGCAAAATGTTCATAATTTTAATGAGATTTGTATGCACAGCTCCCACTTACACGTTTGTAAATGTGCACCTATGAATGTTCACCGTCCAACCCAGCACGCTGATTCTGAACATTCAAGCATGCTTTCCTAGTTTCCCTTATTTTCTATTCATTATACATTATTTTAAAGAGATTATTATTATTAATAATAATTATCTACATTATTTTAAAGAGATAACAGGAATTAATACAATGAGAAAATAAACCTCCAACGAATATTTTTTCTTTTCATTTAAATGAAATTACAGCTTAAGGTTTTCTTTATTTTCCTTTAACATACACTTAATTCCTCTATTTAAATATGTATTTGTGGCTGATCTTGCAGAATATTCTAATTATCATTTTGCAAACATAATAGTATTCTAATTAAGTATTTGTAAACGTATTTTATTTGATATTTACTATTATACAAATTATATTATATTCATTATATTGTTAAAATAAATTGCTTTAATATTTATTAAAAATTACATTTATAATAAATACTTATGTAATATTTATCATTTAACACAATAGTTCTCAACTGACGGCAATCTGTCACTCAGGAGATATTGCCAGCTTCTAGAGACAATTTTAATTGTCACAACTGGGGAGTTCTACTGGCCAGTAGAACCTCTAATGAGCAGAGGTCAGGGATGCCACAAGGATCCTGCCATCCACAGAGCATTTCCCCACAAAAAAAGGGTTATCCATCCCAGAATGTCAATAGTGCTGGGGCTGAGAATTAAATTTATCTAAATTTGAATTTGTGTTCATTTTCTAGAAGTGATGACACTATATACCCATGGCATAGAGTGACAGGAGATTAAAGAGGACTATGGAATGATATAGGTGGGTTTAGTTTCTTTGAGATTAATATCACCAACATTGTGAAGATAATGAATTAGAAAAACTTTACCAGGCTTTGAGGTTACAAAGAAAACAAACTTAAAAAAACATAAGTTAACACATCATATAATAAGTATTTCAAATATATAAATCATTTCAGAAATAAATATTGTCATTATTGATTGAAAGATAGAGTCTACCAAAAAAGTTTACCAATCAGTTAAATAAATTATTGAGGCAGGCATTTTTATTTTATTGGAGTAGAGTTGATTTACAATGTTGTATTAGTTTCAGGTATACAGCAAAGAGATTCAGTTATACATATACATATATTCATTCTTTCTTAGATTGTTTTTTTTCTCATATAGGTTATCCCAGAATATTGAATGGAGTTCCCTGTGCTATACAGTAGGCCCTTGTTGGTTATCTATCTTATATATAGTGGTGTGTGTATGTTCATACCAAGCCCCTGATTTATCCCTCCCCCCATGATGTTCTATTCTGTAAAACAGAAAAATACAACTAAAATAGATTGTCCTGATATATTTCTGATCAATGAGAGCTAAAGTCTTTTTAATATCCTATATTAAAATAGCTATGGGGAAACTGGAAGATGTCAGCTGACTGAGGAGTTTCTTTCTTCCTACCCTAAATATTTTTTAAAGACTAATTTTTAGAGCAGTGTTAGGTTCAAACTTAGCAAAACTGAGAGGATGGCACAGAGATTTCCCATGTGCCCCTTACATCCACACATGCCTAGCTTCCAGCATTATCAAAATCCCCCACCAGAGTGGTACATTTGTTACAGTTGATGACACTGACACATCATAATAAGCCAAAGTCCATAGTTTACACTAGGTCTCACTCTTTCCAAAATATTTTTATAAAATGATTTCATAATGGTGCCCATATATAACAAATATCTTTTTTTAAGTGTAAGAATTTTAATAGTGAGTAAAAGAAGACAGAATCAAAACGATGGAAAAAACAACTAGAGAAATGAAAAGCCAATAGATGAACAGTTAAAGGACAGCTGTAATGGGAGACTGGCTCTGGGAGTGCCCCGAATCAAAGTCAACAAATCAGGAGAGGTCAAAAGGGATCTCTGGGGAAAATCACTGTAAGTTTGTATATGATGAAACTTAAATGGTTAATTGAAAGAACTAAAATATGAAATATTCTGGTAAAGTCTGTGAGGAAAAAAAAAAACTGAAAACAAATGTTTTTAGTTTCTAATGATAGTAACAGATATTATTTATCCAGTTATTATTTAAAACAGTCAGATGTGTTCACAGTGGATATGACAGCCATCCTATTAATTTTACCCCAGCTGCAGCATAGAGTTTTAATTGGTTTTCATCTCTTGAAGATTTTCTCTTTTTAATCTTTTATTGTTGGGTTGAGAAGTGGTTGCCTATACTATCCCACAACTCCCTGAATTTGTAGACAGTATTCCACGGCATAAACATTTACAAACTAGGCAATTATTTTCTGAACTTATTTTTTTTTCTTAACACAACTTGCCAAACAGCAACTAACACACCACTAACACTCTGTTTTTCATCCTCTTTCTTAGAGCAATAAATTCCTTACATACACAGTCTGCCTTCCATTGTACCACAGATGATATAACAGAGGACATCAACACGAAAAACTGAGCACTTGTTCTTTTTGTCTCATGCATGCCAAGAGTGACGCATAGTTTCGATTCATATTTCCTTGATCAGATCAATTCACAAGACCGTATCTAACTTAACAAAGGCAGAAAAAATGGAATCCTATTATAATCCCATAAGGAGAAGACCTGGAAATATCAGTGAATATAGCTAATGATTACCACAGTCTCACTGATCCACACTAAATGTGAAATGTGAGCAAGTGAACTGAAGGAAAATCCTCCAGGACAAATGAAATCTGGAACCCAAGAATGATATCATCTTGGTTTCCAAATCTACATTTATATAATCAGAGAACTCTACTGTATAAACTTCTCTCACTAAGCCAACAATCCACCAAATGTTTATTGGGTCCTATTTTTAAACAACCATAGTAGCACTAAATGATGGTAAAAGGAAAGTAGTAATATTTATGACATAGAATATCACTGTTTCACCAATGGCCACAAATAATTATGTTCCGTAAGTAAATACAGCATTTATATTATATGACAAAATTAATTTTTATTTTATGGGTGGTATACTCAAATAAACTTATAAGCAATGCATTCCTATCTGAAAGTCTAACTTTATTGGAAGTCCAATTTAGTGGAAGATGTGGTACAATTTATCCCTCTACACCAAGTAAATATTCTTAGACAAGTAAAATCATCTTGTCCTTAGAGTTAAAGAACCATTATATGAACTGTTGTATTGCCTAGCTTTGTAAATATTTTTTGCTGTTAGTTAAAATTTAAAGTGTTTTAAAATAATAAACACTAGAAATATATTGTTAAATGATATTTGCTTTATCAATCATATCCTGATTCCAAAAAGCATCCAACTTGCACTTACATGTCTTGCGTTCATATTTAGAAAAGGCATAAAGTCCTACCTGAAGATAATTTTTAAAATTAAAAAGAAAACATGGGGCTGCCCTGGTGGCGCAGTGGTTGAGCGTCCTCCTGCCGATGCAGGGGACACGAGTTCGTGCCCCAGTCTGGGAAGATCCCACATGCCGCGGAGCGGCTGGGCCCGTGAGCCATGGCCGCTGAGCCTGTGCGTCCGGAGCCTGTGCTCCGCAATGGGAGAGGCCACAACAGTGAGAGGCCCCCGTACCGAAAAAAAAAAAAAAAAAAAGAAAACAGTTTTTGAGTTGTTCTAAGTTTCAGAATGATAACTGATAATCTCTATTTTCTTCAACCACCATTACCCCAAGGAAGATGAAAGCTATTACACGAATCACTCTCCCAGGTTTCTTATCTCCCTACATAAGAATCAGTCCATCAACAACTCTTCCTTGAGCACTTTCTACATGCAAAAATCCTATCACATTCTGGAGATACAGCCCTCATGGAGCTAATTTTCAATTAGGACAGACATTTTTAAGAATCATACTATATATTTATAATTACAAATTAACAGAAGTATTCTGAGAAGAAAAATAATTTGATGAGAAATAACACAAAGATGTAGGACGTGAAGCAAAGGCTTTTCTAAGAAAATAACATTTAAAATAAAAGGTTTACTTAGGCAAGGTGTGGGGGAAAGAATATGTCAGGCAAAGGGAACATCATTTGCAAATGTTCTATTGTTAATTTCACCAGTGTGGAGAGGGAAAAATATCATAAGTTCAATACCTAGGGACTAAGTCATATAGAGCTTCATAGACTGAGTTTTAAGTATTTTTAGATTTTAATATAGGTCAGAATTTTCTGAAAGGTTTTACACAGGGGACTGAAATAATCAGATTTGTTTTGTAAATAATTCATTAGGTTTTAATGGGGATAATGGGCTGTGAGGAAGGAGAGGGAAACAAATGGAAATGCTATTTAAGAGGTGCTCAGAGACATCTTTGAGAAAGGAGAGAGTGTCAGGAATTAAGATGATTGCAATAGAAGTTAAGTATACAGATTCGAAAGCTACTTAACAGGTATACTTGGAATTTCTTAGTGCTTCTTAGGTGTGAATAGGAACAAAGAAAGAGGCTGCTATTCAGAAAGCCCAGTTCTGGAACCCAGCTAGAAAGCCTGAGCTTTACATTTCTCTTTTCTTGATAATTCATGAATTCTTCCATTACTATCTCATTTTTTTACGATACATAATTTCTGGAATGTCTGATTTCTCTCCCCCCACAGCATAAAGGAAAGTTATTAGGGGATTTTGAAATCTACATTTCTAAGGATGTACCAATATATAGGTCTGAATAGCTGTAAGTCACGTGAATATCTTCACATGTCTGTAGTTACAACTGTTTACTATTATTTCATATGTTGAAATAATAAACAAAAATTATAAATACCTGAATATAAAAATACTTGCTGAAGAAAGAGTCTAAAAGTGAGCTAAGCTTTCCCATCATGATGGATCTTTAGAATCAGTGAGATCCACTCTGCATGAATTTCTAGCTCCTGGGACTACCCACAGTGTGTCTGAATGGACAGAGAGACCTTATCTGAACCACATTAGGAGACAGCTATTGAAGAAGGTTAAAGGCAAAGATGGCTCCCATGGTAGAGGAAAACAACAAGTAGTCTTAATAGCTTTCTTGGCATTAAAAGGGAGTTTTGCTAGAAGTACGTGGATTTATACTTAAACACACTGAAAAAGATCTATTATTATTTCCAAGAAAGTCAGGTATCCATCCCCACAGTACTCTATCAGGTCTCTCTTCCTAATTAGGAACTGGACCACCTCTGCCATGTTTCTTTTTAGCTGCTTGCACTTGCTTTATTATCAGTCTCTCCCCAAGGAGTCATAGTTTGGTTCCCTAAAACCAAGTCCCTTTTAAATTCTGCTTCTCTTTTCTGTGTATTTTGCGGTTAATTAATTGGGGCATAACCTGACCTGGATATCTGTCTTAATATAGTAAGGTACTATGTGTTTTTGATAACTAGTGAAGGAAATGTAATTCTGTTTTTTGCTTTTAGCAGACAAATCATTAAATGAACTACTGAATATGCATCTTGATGGTACCATGAAAAGATCTATGAAATAGAACATCTACCTGATTTTCTCTTAGTTATTAATGATGTAAAGCCATCCATAATGTTACTTCCTGTCAGGCAAGAAGAAGAAAAAGTTATAATAAGAACATTCATCTCCATATTTATTACAAAGTAATAATTTAGAGGTAGTTACATTCTCTTACGAGTACCACTAGAGAGCTATTGAACTTTAAAAGTTAGCAGCCTATACAATGGAATAATTACTCAGCCATAAAAAGAAATGAAAGTGAGTTATTCGTAGTGAGGTGGATGGACCTAGAGTCTGTCATACAGAGTGAAGTAGGTCAGAAAGAGAAAAACAAATACCGTATGCTAACACATATATATGGAATCTAAAAAAAAAATAAAGAAGCGTTTTGGAGAACCTAGGGGCAGGACAGGAATAAAGACACAGATGTAGAGAATGGACTTGAGGACACAGGGAGGGGGAAGGGTAAGCTGGGACGAAGTAAGAGAGTGGCATGGACATATATACACTACCAAATGTAAAATAGATAGCTAGTGGGAAGCAGCCGCATAGCACAGAGAGATCAGCTCAGTGCTTTGTGACCCCCTAGAGGGGTGGGATAGGGAGGGTGGGAGGGGGATGCAGGAGGGAGGAGATATGGGGAGATATGTATATGTATAGCTGATGCACTTTGTTATAAAGCAGAAACTAACACACCATTGTAGAGCAATTATACTCCAATAAAGATGTTAAAAAAAATTTGCAGCCTGCTATAATAAATATTCAATTTCAATGTAAATGATTCCTCCAGAGCCTGCCGTTTTAGAAATTTAGGAAGTCCGAAAGTCACGACACAAGAAGTAGTGTTAACAGGTGTTGTAAAGGAATCAGCAACCATTGATGTGGTCGGACATCCATAGAAACGGAGTTCCAGTACCATTACCAGAACTGATAGGTCAGGTGCAACTGCTCACTGCAAAAATGAGTCACTATAAAAAACAGCATTATAAATTTTGTGAAATTTAATTTCTGAATTTAAAACTTAATATTAATGTAACTCATGAATTAATAATTCATATTAGGATTTGCATGAAGAACCTAATATGTAGGAAGTCATGATCTTAACTATCTTCAAGTAAGGGCACACAGGTTTTGTGTCTCTGTGTTCAATTATATATCTGTACATTTTAATAATTTGGATCCATCTTACAGTATGAATTTTCATAAAACTAAAGTGCATTATAATACATAATATTAAACAAGCTCAATCTTTAGTCACATTACTTCAAATGAGTAGAAGTTCTGTATGAGTAATTGGAATTATCTTTTAAGAAAAGTATATTTATATTCCACAGTATGTTTACACATTTGAAAGGCATCTGATCTTAGGAAAAGTGTTATACACACATCCACATACACACACACATGCTAAGAAAACTTCTAGGAAATATGGCTGACTGAGCTGATGTGGAAAAACATCCACACTTAAACACAAATAAAGCTACATATAATATTGTGTTTTTAACAGCTAAGCTCAAAATTAGGAATATAATATCCTTAGTCAATGAAGAGATATTTCAAACCCATAGTGGTGACCAGCAACTCATGGCTTGTGGCTTATGCGAGTTTTAGAACAAGACATTGTGGGTAGGAGTAAGCATAGGAGAGGTTAGTGCCCATGATGGAATAGAAAAAAAATGACTCTATAAGCTGTGTGGGGAAAGCAAAAAAGGAAAACAGCATTTTTCTGGCCCTGTACTAGAATGTTTCTTCATGCACAAGTGGGACCTCATTTATAGTACCCATGCTTTACACATAACACAAGTTGGTAAATGAGAAATCTCTTTCTCTCTTTTTCTCTCTCACTTTTTCTCTCTTCTCCTCTCCTCTCTCTCTCTATCCCTCTCTCTCTCTCTCTCTCTGTCTATATATATATATATATATATATATATATATAAACTCTCTCTCTCTCTCTCTCTCTCTATATATATATATATATATATATATATATATATATATATACATATAATATTGACATATATATCACACATATATACACATATGTGTGTGTACATTCATATTACAATATATGTGTATAAGTATAGGTGTACACACACACACATATATAACAACATTTAATAAATTAACAGATAGGCATTGCACATCAATGGCTAGTACCACCATGAAAAGAAATCCATGGAGATATACTGTGCCTCCTAAGGGAAGAACACACCACCACCCATGAAGTAGACCTGACAGACAAAAAAGTCTTCCTGAGTCTTTTCAGTCCACTAGATCCAACTACTAATACTGCACAGTAAATATAGAGACTAGAACATATTAATCATATGTTAGAAGCTATTAATCATACCATTAATCAGTTAAGGGACATAATCAGCAATGTCTAGACTGTAGAAAATAATGCAGATCATATGACCTAGTTATTTCAAAAAATAAATTATAAGAAAAAAAAGAGATGGAGTGAAAAGTCTATAGATTAAAGGAGATAAGTAACATACAAACTAATCACAATATGTGGACTTATTTGGATCCTTAGGCAAATAAAAAACTAAACACATATGACATTTATAAGACAACTGGACATTTTATCATTGACTAGATATTTGATAATATTAAGAAATTATTTCATTTCTTATATTTAAAGGGTATTCTTTATTTTTAAGAAGGAAATATTGACCTGTTTATTAAGAAATTATGGAAATTTCTTTAAAATAATACGAGAGGGGAGAAAATGAGTGGGAATATAGCTGAGAAAACACCAGTCATGTGACAGTAACTTGAAACTGGGTGATAGATATTTGAAAGTTCACTATATTATTCAGTCTATATTTGTACATTTGAAGTATAGTTCATAATAAAAAGATTAAGAATAAAATAAAATTATATATTTGGAGTGGTAAAATTTATTTGAAATAGGACTATAGTATACTACAATAAAAAATAAATGGTGGGCTTCCCTGATGGCGCAGTGGTTGAGAGTCTGCCTGCCGATGCAGGGGACATGGGTTTGTGCCCCAGTCCGGGAGGATCCCACATGCCGCAAAGTGGCTGGGCCCGTGAGCCATGGCCACTGACCCTGCGTATCCAGAGCCTGTGCTCCGCAACGGGAGGGGCCACAACAGTGAGAGGCCCGTGTAACGCAAAAAATTAAAAAATTAAATAAATGGTAACTCAAGACATTGTAATACAGACCATTCATTAAATAAAAAATAAAATATGTTAATCATTTTTAAAGATTAAATTGATAATTTAACCCTTTCAAAGGCAGAAATTAAACTCTACATACTTTATAGGCCTCACAATTCTTGCCACGTAATAGTCACTGAATAATAATAATTTCATTTTATTTTTCCATATCAGAATATGAAAGAGACTTAAATGCTACAAGAGTAAGACATAATCCATGACAAATCCAAGTTGTATTTTCCACTTAATGATTTAGAAATACAGGTATACTGATAAATGTGAGTATTCTTATGGCCAGAAAAAAGTAATGTTTATGTAAAAGTGAATTTTAAATATTTTTCATTAAGATGTTCATTAAGATGTTCTTTAAGGAAAATCAGTTAATATAAATTTCAGAATTGAAACATGATCCATTATTTTGAAAAAAAATAAGAAAACTACAATAAGCTAGAAGAAACTCATTGCTAACCTTATCTGAGAATTCTTAGGCTGCCTATAAGCCAAGTTTCAATCTCTTATGGCATCATTCATAAACCACTAACCAAAATAACTACAAATGAGTGAAATATAATGAAAACATGAGCAATGAGCTTGATGCATTTTTTAAAAAGTAAATCACGTCAAGCAAACTCAATTACTTTCGCAATTGAAATACATAATTCATGGATGAAGTGAATGTAGTAGATGTGATAGATTTATATTTCATAGAGTTGATGTAATGACTGAGAATTATGATTTAAAAAAAGATTTAATTGTCTTACATGAGCTAGCATTTCATACTGAAAATCGAAGCACCAATTAAATCTGTCGATAGAATGGATAGGGTCTACAAATTAGTAAGCAAGTCAACTCATAAATTCCTCCCTTATGAACCTTTGGTGAAAGATGACACACTGAGCTCTGCCATACCTCTTGAGTTCTCTAAAGACAGAAACCGAGGAACAGTAATCAAGGAACTGGGTGCAATCCAGGTGAAAAAGTAAATTTAAGCTAGGTAGGTCACCTGTACCCTTCTTCTTTCACTGAATCTTTTTAATCATGTAATTTGAAAATATCTCTTATCTCCACCTTTCCTGTAACTTTCAAAGAAAGCTCTAATAAAATCAGTGTCATTAAATGTTGGTAGCTGAATGTGCTATGCTTCATAGAAGGTTTGATGATATTTACTTTTGAAAAAATTAATAGGGGCTTCCCTGGTGGCGCAGTGGTTGAGAGTCCGCCTGCTGATGCAGGGGACACGGGTTCGTGCCCCGGTCTGGGAGGATCCCACATGCCGCGGAGCAGCTGGGCCCGTGAGCCACGGCCGCTGAGCCTGCGCGTCCGGAGCCTGTGCTCCGCAACGGGAGAGGCCACAGCAGTGAGAGGCCCGCGTACTGCAAAAAAAAAAAAAAAGAAAAAAAAAATTAATAGATAAAAAGCCTCTAAATTGGAAAGAAAAAAGTAAAACTACCTTTATACATTATCATATATGAAAAATCCTAAGGAATAAACACACACACACATACACACACACACAGAGACACACAAATCAGAACTACTAAATTATTTCAGCAAGGTTACAGGACACAAGATCAATATATAAAAATAACTGTATATCTATACACTAGTAATAAACAATCCAAAAATAAAATTAATTAAAATTTTTCATTTATAATAATATAAAAACTAATAAAGTAGTTTGGAATAAACTTAACTAAAAAGGTACAAGACTTACACACTGAAAATTATAAGGCATTGGAGAAAACCTAAAAACAATGGAAAGATACTCCACGTTCATGGATTGGAAGAATTAATTGTGTTAAGATGGCAATACTACAGATTCAACACAACCCCATGAAAACTGGAGCTGGCATTTTTACAGAAATTTACAAGCTGATCCTAACATTCATATGAAAATGCAAGGGACCCAGAATAGCCAAAGCAATCTTGAAAAAGAAGAATAAATTTTGGAGACTCATATTTCTTAATGACAAAACTTACTACAATACTACAGTAATCTAGGCTGGTACTGGCATAAGGATAGGCATATCCTTATGGGAGGGAACTGAGAGTCTAGAACTAAACCTTTACATTTATTTATATAAGAGAGCCAAGACAAACAAATGGGGAAAGAATAGTATTTTTCAACAAATCATGTCTAGACAACTGAGTATCCACATGTAAAATCAAGGGATGATTTGCTAATAGTGAGTTTGCAGATGTTCATAAGGGAAGACTATTTTTGGACCAAAAGCTTACTAGAAGTTCTTAAAATCAAACTCAATAGTAAGCTAAAAGAGTGGATACGCAGAGACTTATGCACCCCTCCATACACTGAAAAGACATTTTGATGT
Organism: Lipotes vexillifer; assembly: GCF_000442215.2. NCBI lineage: Eukaryota > Metazoa > Chordata > Mammalia > Artiodactyla > Lipotidae > Lipotes > Lipotes vexillifer. Next base: position 1,459,874 of record NW_006772693.1, on the reverse strand, counting down.
CTCACAATCAGCCCTTCCACTGATTGTAATACTTCCTACTCTGGCTTTCTACGACACCCCTGAAAAAGCATGGCTGCCAGATCAGTACTCATCTCTATGGCTAATTGTCTTATTTCCCTACTGTGAGTTAACATACATTTTATGTTTATTCACTCTGCCTTGCACATAGTAAGAGCAAGTAGGTCACAGATGTAGGTATTTGTCTATTTATTCACTCATTCATCCATTCCATCCATTCATTCATTTAGGCAGTAAGCAATTATTGCATAAGTTTTCAATATCCTATATTATGATTTAGGAATAATAAATGTTTTAAGACCATAAGAATGTAAATTCCATGAGATCAGGGATCTTATCTTTTATCATCATGCCCCCATGTCTAGAACAGCACCTTAGTAGGCACTCATTGAATATTTGTTAATGAATAAAAACAGCCAATACACTTTGAGCACTAGTATGTAAATCTCTGTTTTAAGTACTTGATAAAGATACCATTATCCACACTTCACACTTGAAACTACAGAACAGAGAATTTAAGTGTCTTGGACAATATCATACAGCTGGCAAATCTATGTTCTAACCAAGACAATCTGACTTGCAGAAATCAGAGATGATATAGATTACTTAGGTGTTCCCAACGTAGATGGTCACGTAAAATACAACTATACACAGCGCAACCACGTAAAATCAGATGAGTATGAAATCAGTTCCTACTTACTTCCCAATTTCAAAACTGCTATACACAAATACAAAACCTGCTGTAGAAGTGAAAAGAGAAAAAGTTATTGGCCACAAAAAGTAAGATAAATCAGTAAATTAATCAGCCCATTGGTGCCTGTGAATTCTGTTCATTTGCTTTATTAAAAACCTGGATATTTAGTTAGGTGGAATTTTCTTTTTCTCTACTTGAAAAAAGGTCCCTTTTTTTCTCTAACCAAAAAATTAAGACCCCTCTTATATTTTATCTTTTAAAAAAGTGCAGTCTATTTACAATAACACAGTTTATAAAAGATAATAGACCTAGCAAAAAAAAATTGTGCTTCAAATGTGTCAATGCTTCTTTAGCTCAAGAAATACAATTTCTAGTCATTAGAGTTTAAAATGTGTTAATACTTAACATTTTAAAGAATTATTATATTTTGTTTAAATATCTATTATTGAGATATCTGCTGAGAAATGTTAAGGACACCCCCTTGACACTCCCTTGTTTTAAATTTTGTTTGTATCTATAACCTTGTAAGTACTGACTTGGGTGACTCCATTTTGATTACTATAGGTTCATAAAATCTTAAGACTGTAAGGGACCTTGAGAGGTCATTTACATATACACTCTCAGGAGGCACCCTACTTAACTGTCCCTGACAAATGTGCATCTATTCTATTTTTAAAGCTTCACTGCAAGAAGTTCATATAAATTAATCACACACATAGCTCTAGAGAATAGAGAGCTCAGAATGGCACTCCTGATTTAACCAAATTATTATTGATTGCATCAGCACTTCCATGGTTCCAACTGCTTTTTGCTTATAAATCAGTAGCATCTTAAGGACTCAAAATTTTCATCTACTTCTGAGGATATAAGAGATGACTCCTCACTAGCATTTTTACTAACCAGACCAAGTTAGTAAAAGAAGAAGAGAAGCCAAAACAACTGTACCATTAGGGAATGCAAACTGGCAGTAAGTAAACTAGAATCCCTAATTCCAAATGATATCTTAAAATGGAAATCAGTAAAAGTCATGGTAAATATGGATATATATAAAATGCATTCTACTAAATGAATGCAAATACTGATAAAGATTTTCCCTACTTTAACTTTATATGATCTTTCCCTGTGGCCTTACTTCTATTGCACACATCATTCATTAGATTATGAAAACCATTAATGTCAAGAAGCAGAACAAAATGAATTCACTGAGGGGCTGCTATTAGCATATCAAGCAGCTATTTCTCACTAAATATTCCTGACAGCTCTCATTACAAATGATGGATGAACTTTATAGGTAGTAGTAGGTTTCTGAGGAAAATAAAATCTTTAGGCATACTACAATGTGTGGCTGAATAACTAGCAATCATCTTTCAACAGTTTATATTTTTCTCTTTTTAATGGGAAAGGGTTATAAAATTCGCAGGTAGGTTAAATGCCCGAGTCAAAATTCATTTAGAAACTGCAAGTCTAATTTATGACCTGAATATTTTAAGTGCTTTTAGTTAAGATACATTGGAGCTAGTCATCCAAATACTCTACAAACATAGGAAATGACAGTAAACTGAGAAAAGCAGTTGAAAATCAGAATTTTGGTAGCCATTGGTATTAGAGGGACTTAGAACAAGCAGGGAAACCCAGAACACTGGCTAAAAGGCAAAAATGTGGTATTACTCCTTATGTTTTCACTAGAGCTTTAAGAAAACACTACAAACCTTTATGAGTATAAAAATAATAATAATTACAACAATATTGTTTGCTTTCCCTGCTCAAGTGAGAAGGGAGCATTGTAAGCCCAAGGGTATAACCATGCGCCTCCCAGGCATTATATTATATACATCAGATTTCACAAACTGTAGCATAGATTGAATCCAGCCTGTAGAAGTATTCCATTTAGTGTGCACACTGTATTTTTAAAATTCAAATTTTCAGCATTTAAAAGTCAAGGGATTTCTTAAAACTGTCTAAATTTCTGGTTACTTCTTAAAAATTTAGCAACAGTTGGTGGGAGCATCAGCATTTATTCACCCTTTGGCCACAAACTCGTCTCCATAGCATTCCTTGATGGATAAGCAGAGCATCTGTTGTCTTTTATCATTAGGTTAACACCATTATTTTTCTGATGGTAAAGAAATAGGTCTCTATGAAATGTGGAAAAACAAACAATAAACTGAGAGGTATACCTAAGTCATTGACTTAGGTTATCTAGTCTGGACTTATTTTAACTTTATGAAAGTGTTCTTTTAACATGTTAATTTCTTATTAACAATAGGAAACAAATTAATGTTCCAATAACAATATAGAATCGATTTTTACCTTAATATTATCTATATACCCTAGTATATGTTATACTTTATATATATGTGTGTGTGTATATATATATGTATATATAATACATATATATACATATATATTCACTACAGCTGTGTTTTCGGAATTGTATAAAAGTAATTGTATGTACACTTGTAAGCTACATAGACAGAAAACAAAATGTTTCAGTTAATCATATACACATTCTAAACATTTGGGTTAGTCATCCTGTTGACTAAACAAAACAACACATCTATATTGCTGAAAGCCTTTCTAAAACCAAAGAATTGGCCCTAACTGTCTTAACTATGTAACTTTAAAAGTACCCACTTATTCATAAAGAGACTTACTTTTTCAGCCAAAGATAGTTAAGTACCGGTTAATTATTATTTTTATTATTTCAGTAATGTATTCCTTGGAAAGGAATATTTAAAGATGCATCTTTTTCATTTTTGTCAGAATAATCTTTAGGAATTACTTCCAGATAAACTATATTCTAAAAAATTCATAGATATTAATTTATCAACACATAAAATTATGTTTAGATTGAGCTAAAATAAACTTACATTAAAAGAAAAATTAAATTGGCTAATAAAATGCAATCTTATTTTCCATCCTCTTGTCCTATTTTACTTTTCTTTTGGGGGAAATGTATTTTGAATGCCATACAGAAAGAGAGCCAATGAACACCTACTTAAGCATTTTACAGTCAGCATCGGTGTCTTATATAATGTAGTACCATCGCTAGCACATAAAAATCTCAAACCTTCTTTTGTCTTATTGACAAAGACAGCTGGATGACAAAAATTCAGGTTCAAGCTCACAGAGGAAAAGTAAACTTTGATGATATATAATAACAAATTACACATAAACACCCCTTACTATGAACAAGAAGAGTGCTAAAGCTTTTAGATTTATGAAGAGAATGTAGAGCAATGGGGTTTACAACAGAGAATGCAAAAGGAAAATGGAATTATTTCAACTAACAATGTTTTCACACCCCAGCCTAAATACTACCAATGCTAGCGGTGGACAACTGGAATACTTCTATTTAGTGCTTCCCTGCAATAGGATATAAATAGTAACTTCATTTTAATAAATGTGCAGTGGATATTCCTCTGCATCCCACGAACTCAGTTACGCAAGAAGTACCCATTATATATATAAATCTGAGCTCTGGTCTAGTCAGGCTAGTGAAAAATTTGGAGAGACCTAGACTGAGTACAAAAAATAGAAGACAGGCTTCTGATCTTCAGTTTATCAGATTTGCTAGCCTAGTCTTCCATCTCACACCTGAAATTCAGCAGCACCTGATTTGGTGCCCCTTTAGAAGTATGAATTTCTTTGCAGACCCTGGAAAACCAGGGTTTTCCAGAGTCTAGCCTCCCCCAGTGTAGTGAATGCTACTTCCAAGACTCATGAATAGTACTAGGTATCCTTCTGTGTAGAAAGACATCCTACAGGAAATGGAGCATCGATCCCAGAAAGCTTAATTATGAACAATGAACATATATGTTCAAGTAAGAAGAAAAATACCAGGGGCTCCCAGGTCCCATTCAGGAATATTTTTCCTGAGAATCTCCAGAAAATAATATTATTTTTTTAAAAAAATGGGTTATAGAATTCATTTCCTCCCTGATTTCTATTTCCATTACACTGAATTATTTGTCTACACAAAACAGAGGGAGGGAAGGAGTTATCAATAAGCAAACCATAATCAACTACTTCTGCAACCACCATCCTATGGTCTGGAGATGGACAGAAGTAAATAAGGCATGGATATGCCATTAAGAAACTTTATTTCACAGATGCAGGTAGAAACAATTAACTGCAATAAAGGCAAAAAATATACTGAAAATGTTTCAAATGTGTTCTTAGAAAAATAGAAGGAAAAAATAACACCATCTTGGGGAAGCATGAGACAACACAGCATCATGAATAACAAATAGGAAATCAGCACTGTCTTTTCTCTCCCTGGTCATTTCCCCAGGGATGTTCACCATGGAACGGTGTAGCTCCACATCAGGACCTTTTGAAGTAGGAGGGAATTAAATGTAGACTTAAGAACAAATATTTGATGAAAATACAATTCAGCTTATTTTATAGAGAGTCTTACAATTGTGTATAAACTACTCATTCTTTGAACATTACTTTTCTTTATTATAGATTATTCCCTGTCATAGGTCATAACTTTTTTCTACCATAGATGATAGACAGGTAGGAAGTACACAGATAGATAGATAGATAGATAGATAGATAGATAGATAGATAGATACTTTAAAATGAGATTCTGGAACTCCATTCAAACTTGCATAGTTCTGAGAAATAAGTGCTGGAAATTTTTTTTTTTAATATTGGGAGATTTAAAATATGCTAATAATTGTTATCTCTGGGTAGTGGGTTTGTATGCAGTTTTTTTTCATTTTGTTTTGTTTTTTACTTTTTATTTTGAAATATTTTACAAGAAGATTCACAAGAAGTTGCAAAACTGATAGAGTCCTTATTTACCTTCACCCCACTTTCCCCAATGAACATCTTATACAACCACAGTACATTTTCAAAACCAGGAAATTAACATGGACACTAACTAAAACTGCAGAATGTATTCAAATTTCACCAGTTTTTACGGGCACAGAATTTGCAGGTAATTTTAATTTTCTTAAATTTTTTGGCTTTTCACGTTTTTAAAAAATGTGCATAGGTATATGTAAGAAGATAGGTATGATGCAAATAAATATTACTTGCCCATTTTCTTTGCAGAAATGCCTCAACTGAGGTTTCCAAATTAATGTCATATGTCATATACAATCATGTTTTAGGAACAGCCATATCTATTTTGATCACTTTTATATCCTTCCATATCACTAAGATAATTTAACAATAATTTCAGGATTTCCACAATGTTAACCATTCCATTGAAACACTGAACTTGTATGACAAAGCAATTTCCATTAGTTAATATCTAAGCAATTAGGATTAATGTCATTATTTATGCATGCAAAACTGAAATATCCACACTGTTTTAATGTTTTGGTCAAATTTGATCATCTTCTTTCAAGGAAACTATGACTTATATGAACAATAAACTGAGCCAGGGTTATTTTACTATTTGACATTTTGAAGAATTGATTTTTACTTTGCCTCTGATTTTCTTCTCACACTTTTTTTTTCAGAAATTTTCTCATGAAATGAAATGCTGCATTATTCATTCATCAACAAGTGTTGAATGAATGACATGTGAATGACAGTAGAGGAGTTAAAAAACATGATTAAGGTGTTATTCTTGCTGTCAAAGAGATAAAATGTGCACATAGATTACTGTAATGCAAGACAGAAAGTGTTAAGAGGCACTTAAGAGAAATGTAGAGAGAGTTCAGAGAGTTCCTTCCAATAAGAGAAGAGTAAGCCCAGTGGGAGGTTGTAGCACACTAAAGGGTTAGAGCACAAGCTCTTGTGCTGGATATAAACGCTCTGTTCCTTATTTGCCTTAGACGAAACTTAGCTTTCTCTCTGGGTCTCATTTTTTCTAATCTGTAAAATGGGAATAAAACTAATATATACCACTTGAGGTTGCTGTGTAGGTGAAAGAAAATATCATATGGAAAACACTTAGAAAGTACCTGACACATATATTTTACCTAATCCAACAGTGTTATGCGTAATATTGGTTGAGAAAAAAAGGGGCATTGAGACTACCTATTATGATAGAATTTGTGTGAAAGTTCTGAGCAAGCACTATTGTCCTGACCAAATCCTTTGTAAAATTTTTCACTTCCTTTTTCACTATACACAACATATAAACAAGAAATTAAAATTCACTTTGTATCATTAGATCTGAAATATTCTTTCATTCTTGTTTTTTTTTAATTTCTGTAAAAGCATTTCAAACTATTTCTATGGTTTTTCTCACAATGTTCATGTCTCCTGAGTGTTTTTCACTGCAATTACATTTAGAGGAAACCTTGGTTGGTTTGTATCGGGACAGGAGTCTGAGGAGAAAGAGATCAAGATTCTAGAGGGACTTTTGGTTTGTCTTGATTCTGATGATTCTAAAAAATTGCTATAAATTGCTTTTTGTCGATCTTGCACCCTCCTTCACATTGTTAGACATGCACGTGTCCATAACCTGGGTAGGATCACAGATCACTGTGTTGCAGGTGTGGCCACGCCCTCTGCATCTGCTGAAGCCGCAGTCCCTGTAGACTAGGGACTGCGCTCTCTTGGACTGAGTAAAGAGGACGACCCTCAACAATACATGTACATTTGCTGCTCTTTCTCTTCCCTTGCAAACTTGAATGGTACTTACTGAGTGGAAGGAAAAAAGAATCAGTGATGAGAATATGGCCCAGGGATAATTCATGCTGGGCGTATTCAAACAACTCAAATTCAAGTGGGTGTGTTTCCGCCTCATCACAGATCTCCTTAAACTCTGCTCCCAGAACCTTGTCCAGTAGTGCTGTTTCAGAAAAGTTATCTTCAGAAAGTTTTCAGAAAGAAAAAATAAATGGTATTATCGACAGTGTGGGTTTGGGGTGAGACAAAGAGTGTCTCTAAATGTTGCATGAAACGAAAGCTTTCAAAAAATGGCAGTCTGCTATAAGATACTGGATTTTCTTTGCCTTAATGGAGTTAAAAAGCAACTTAATGGACTCTTTCCACCTGAGCAATTTCAAATTTTCTCAAAACTCTTTAACAATTTTAGAAACACATTCTTCAGAATCCATTGCAAGTTTATTGAGCAATTTAATAATAAAAAGGAAACAAGGAAAATAAATCAATGGGAAGATTTTAGCCTAAAAACATTATCTCAACAGCATTATATCTGCAATATAACCACTCATATGTGGTGGCTTGTTAGCAACTGTGGTCATAAATCTTAGCGTCCAGGGTCTTCAGAGAGGATGATATACTGCTGGTAGCTATCTATACACAAATATATGATCTTTTTTTTTTTTTTTTTTTTTTTTTT
>NW_006772693.1:1421806-1451854 GCF_000442215.2 Lipotes vexillifer | reverse complement strand
CTGTGGCCTCTCCCTTTGCGGAGCACAGGCTCCGGACGCACAGGCTCAGCGGCCACGGCTCACGGGCCCAGCTGCTCCACGGCACGTGGGATCCCCCCGGACCGGGCCATGAACCCGTGTCTCTGGCATCGGCAGGCGGACTCCCAACCACCGAGCCACCAGGGAATACCAATATATGATCTTTTAATCTATGAACTGTAATCACTCCTCAGAACCGATGCCTTGAAAGCATCCTCCGTAGACAATTCACTTATGCATAACTTTCACTATGCCTTAGGTAGTAATTTTTTTTCACTCCTTATCTGAGAGAATGTTACAGCACTGATTGTGTTCACTCAGCTTTCAGAGACCAAACCCTAACTGCTTTCCTACCTTTACACAGTCACACACTTGCCGCTGGCACCACTGATGGCCACCTGAAATCTAAGCCCTCCTCCCTGTTCTCAAAGCCAACCCTGAGTCCTGACAGGAGGAATAAACCACATCTAGCACTGGATTCCAAGGCCCACTTTCATGAGGTGTCCCTAACTAGCTTGTCAACTTCATAGAGTTGCTAACTGGGCTCCTGCCTTGCCCTCAGGTACCAATTTCCTTTCTTATCCAGTTTTTTTTCAGTTTGTATCAGTGGGCTTCAGTTTTACTTCTTATCCCAGTGGAATTTCAGTAATTTGGGGGTTGTCATCTACTGAAATAGTGGAGATGTGACCTTTGGCACCAGGCACACCTAGGTTAGAATCCAGCCAGTACTGGCCATGTGGATTTAAGCAAATTTCTAAATCAGAGCCTTATTTCCTCATGACATAGAGGCTGTCATGATTAAATTCGTTGATATAATGTGTTTTATGTTTTTATGTGGTACTAAAAAGTACCACATGATGCCAAAAAAAATTATTAGTTCCCTCTCTTCTTGCCATGACAGCAACTTCTAGATAGCTGGACAGCTGGGGCACCACTACACATGGATAGGTATGCCCAGTACTGAATGCAGGAATTTCAGAGTGCCTTCCTTCAGAGTGTCAAAGATAAACAGCTAGATACTAAAGTGGTAAGGACAGATTTTAATCAGTAATATACTGCTGCAATGGGAAAAAGTGTCCAAGGTGGACTAATTCAATAGAGTCAAGGAAGTGAAAAATTACAAAAAGTAGGAAAAAGGGATGATGGTCTATGTGAAACCCATATGAGTTTGCTAACTGGTGCTTATCAAAATTAGGTTCCTACCCTCTCACACAGACTGGGAAATGGAGCCCTATCTTGAGGTGTTTGCAGGAACAAACTGTAAACTCTTTTAGCAGCTTGAGTTTTCTCAGGCAAGTTCCTTTAGGATCATCCTTTAGGGTCATCCTGTGAATGCATCCTTGTGCTATATAAAACTGTAAGGGTTTTGTTCAAGTCTTTACAGGCCAAGGTTGAAGCTTAGTTAAGAAAGGGCTCAGAGGGCTTCCCTGGTGGCGCAGTGGTTGGGAGTCCACCTGCCGATGCAGGGGACGTGGGTTCGTGCCCCGGTCTGGGAGGATCCCACATGCCGCGGAGCGGCTGGGCCCGTAAGCCACGGCCGCTGAGCCTGCGCGTCTGGAGCCTGTGCTCCGCAACGGGAGAGGTCACAGCAGTGAGAGGCCCGCGTACCGCAAAAAAAAAAAAAAGAAAGGGCTCAGAGAAGCTTGCCTAGAGTTTGATCAGGAGAGAAACTTGTTACTCCTCTGCACCCCTCTTCCTTTTTATATGCCATCTGTTGAAATACAATTCTTCAGCCTGGTCCTCACACTTACATTGCCATTTCTAAAGAACCCAAAGAATGTTGTAATTTCTGAAAGAGTGGTTCTCCGTCAGCCTACGCTTCGCCTCTTAGCTCAATCAAGCCAAAAACCTCGCCCCTCCTATCAGGTATCTGTCTTAAGAACTAAATTCCTGCTTCCCTGTGTCACTACAAATGCCTGGGCTGACTGCCTTAAACCATGAGACAGAAAAAACATTATTTGCTCAAGTCTGTCTGTGACAGCCAATTTTGTCCACCAGTAACTATCTAGTAAATAGTATATCTGTAAATTGTGTTTCAATATATATATTTTAATTCTTAATAAATTATATGTTTATATCTTAATTGAAGGTCTAAATAAATGATTTTTTGTGATTTGTCATCAGTGTTAACCTTTAGAGTCTAATAGTCCTAACTGGAAATACATGTATGTGTGTGTGTGTGTGTGTGTGTGTGTGTGTGTGTGTGTGTGTGTGTGTTTGTGTGTATATATATATATACACACAACTCTTTGAATTAGAATGCTTTAATTGTGGCCTTGATTTTTTTTAAAGTGTACACAAAAGTACATAATGTATTCAGTAGTCATTTTTCCCATTTTGGAACATCAGCTTAAATTGGGGTTTCAGTCAGTATATATGTAACATATGCATGATTAATAAATACACAGTGTGGGCTTCCCTGGTGGCGCAGTGCTTGAGAGTCCGCCTGCCGATGCAGAAGACGCGGGTTCGTGCCCCGTTTCGGGAAGATCCCACATGCCGCGGAGCGGCTGGGCCCGTGAGCCATGGCCGCTGAGCCTGCGCGTCCGGAGCCTGTGCTCCGCAAATGGGAGAGGCCACAACAGTGAGAGGCCCGCATAACGCAAGAAAAAAATAAATAAATAAATAAATACACAGTGTATTTTCTTTCCTTTTTTTTTTTTTTTAACTAGGCAAAGAATTTTATTAACTGAGGTCAGAGAATATGTTACACAACCAAAGGGGCTCAAAAGTTCTGTTCAGTTTTAGGTGAATCTGGTCAGCTCTCATTTCACCTGGATCTGATTTAAAGACTTCTCTTTCAAGCTCATCCCTGTAGGGCAGACTCGTATCTGGCTCCTCAGGTATCAGTGTATAAGCCCCAACCTCCTGTAGGGTGCCATTATAATCCTTTTTAGATCCAGAGCAATTCTGTCCTGTGAGCCTAAGACATCAGATAACTATCATTTCCTAAGCTATTAAAATAAAGGCTTTTCAGCTTCCTCAGGTGCAGAATTGGAAAGAAGCCTAGAAGCCTGAAAGGCTTACCTGTCTGGCTAAGTCCCACGATCTATCAATTAAATGCAGAGTGGTTTATGTCACCAGTGCTCAATGGAATCTAATTTCTCATTCGAGCCTCTTAGGGCCATAGTCTCTATCTTCTGGTTTTTTGCTATTAAGTCTATTTGTTTCTGGTTTCCTGTTCCTTCTCCTTAAGTAGTACTATAATTAATGGATGCTATTGTTTCTCAGACTCTCTTGAGTTGCTGCTTAATCATTTTTACTTTGTATATTAAAGATAAGAAAGTTTTAGAAATGTCATTAAATTGCTGCAACTCTACACCATTGCAGACAGCTATAAGCAGGTTACACAGTTTAATAATTAGAGGTGGTAAGGATTATTATGGCAACTAAAGGTAAAAAGCAAACGTCTCAAATTAATTAATTTTATGGGCTCCATATATAGAAAACTATTCAGGAACTTTAAAGGTTCAAGAAAAATGCTCTACTACATTTGCACAAGCATTATTTAGACAAAGCGTTGACAACCGGAAGGATCTGGAAAAGAAGGACGTGCATGTGTTCTGTGAATGGTAGCATAGCTCCCCAAGTGAGTCCAATGTAGTCTTTCTCCCTCTCTGCCCTCAGCTTCTTTAGAGAATAGACACATCATGATAAGACCAGTTTAGGAATGCTTTAAAGCCAACACTTCTCCATAAAGTCTCATCAATCTATATAGCTTTCATGAGCTGTGTTAAGTCTGACCATAAAATTTGCTGTTGTCTGAACAGCAAAGCATACATGGCCAGGTCATAATGGGATGATCCATGTAGCAAGAAAAAAGATCATCTTAGATGACACGTGGATATTAAACAAGCTCCCTTTTACCATCAAATTAATAAAACAAACATGTTTTCATGAAGATCTTTCAGGAACTATAAGTACCACTTGTTCTAAATAAATAAATATTGAAAAATGGTTAGAAATTTCAAAGTAGTGAGAGGAAAGGCATTTTGTCTGCTGTCTGTCACTGGCATAGTTAAATGATATTCATCCCACAAAGAAAGGAAACTAGTAAAATATTTCTATTAATTCATTCTATTTTTAAAAATCATATTACCACTATGATTAAGAAGAATATTTAATGCATTTGAAAAAAATATCACAGTCTCTTTGCTAAGGAATGCTTTCTTGCTGAATAGAACCTGAGAATAAGTCCTGTTGGACTATTTCTAATTAAGGGATGATAAGTTTTAGCTGGAGAAGAACACAGGTTTAAAGGTGCTAATAGCAAAGAGTTTAACTCTCCTATTCAGCTTCCCTTTATCTTTATAACTTTGGGTTTTAACTACATATTATAATCCTGAATAATATAGTTGGTTAGATATAATAAGAAATTCTGAGACATCGATTAAAGATCTTCTTTACACTGATGATGTAAAGGGTAATTTTTAGAGTAAGTATTAAAGAATAGAATGCTTTTGCAGTATCCCACTATGCTTACTTTGAAAGGAAAAGACATCAAAGTATGTGCAAACAGTATTTCACAATCTAAGGGTAGGAATAATCTTGGGTAATAGTATGGTTCTGTAGTCAAGAAACCTAGGTTTGGAATCCATTTTCACACCTGACTTACCCAATTCATTGTCATCAAATATCTCTCACTTCTTTCAATTACAAAACACAAAAAGTAAAAACATCTTCCCTCATAGAGATGGATTCCATAATCCATTTATTCATTCTTTTACCTTCAACTGCTATTCTTTCTTTCCATTTATCATTTAGGTTAAACCAAAACTCTTCCACCTCCATGGGTGAGAGAAGATTGGAAAAGGAAGTAAGACAAAGCCTTTCTTTTGCTAGGAGGGGGTGCTATTTAAGGAGGGGCTCTATGAAGAGAAAGTACAGAAAAAAGAGGTAATATGCAAAAGTCTTCACTCCTTACTTCCCACTACAAACCACCAGAATAGGTATTTGGGATGGGGTGCATGCTTTGGTAGAAGCTCCCATAGAGGTTTGGGAAATCTGAGAACATGGCTACAACAAACACTACCTGAAAGACCATAGGATCCTCAGATTAGACCAAGGCCACACCCAAGATGATGTGCATGGGGAGGAAGCAGGGTGACAACAGCTGAATAAGTGCCAAAGGGCAGCCTCACAGTGGTCCCCAAAGAGTCCATGAGGTATAAAATGGCTTCCCATATTATTTCCATTGTCTCCCATTACTAGTGAATATATGTATTGGATAATTGGGTGTTCTCTTCTGTGAATTTCCTATTTATAACCTTTTTCCATTTTTAATTAGACTATCTTCTTTTTGTTGATTTGTAATAATTTTTATGTGTTCCGTATGTCAATTTTGTATATATTACAGCTATTTCCTCAGTTTGGTTTATAGCTAAGAACTATACTTATTGTATGTCTTGTTATGAAAAGTCTTCATTTTGGGGCTTCCCTGGTGGTGTGGTGGTTAAGAATCCTCCTGCCAATGCAGGGGGCATGAGTTCAACCCTGGTCCGGGAAGATCCCACATGCCGCAGAGCAACTAAGCCCGTGCGCCACAACTACTGAGCCTGCGCTCTAGAGCCCACGAGCCACAACTACTGAGCCTGTGTGCCACAACTACTGAAGCGCATGAACCTAGAGCCCATGCTCCATAACAAGAGAAGCCAATGCAATGAGAAGCCCACGCACCGCAACAAGGAGTAGCCCCTGCTCGCCGCAACTAGAGAAAGTCCACGCACAGCAGCGAAGACCCAACACAGCCAAAATAAATAAATAATTTTTTTAAGTCTTCATTTTGTTGTGACCAATATTATAATTTATTATGCATATGATTTCTTCTTTGTGTCTCTTTCATCAGGAACCCATCTCTACCTAGAATTCAGTAAAATATTTGTTGATGTTTTCTAAAATTTTTAAAGTTATTTTTCACGTTAAGATCCTTAAACCATCCGGAGTTTACTTTTTCAATATGGTGTGAGATTAGGATCTAATTTTACATTTACCACATGGAAACCTAATTGTTCTAATTTATCGAATAATTCATCCTTTACTTACTTATTTTTAATGCCTCATCCATCATATGAATGCTTTCTTTTTTGCTATTAAAATCATCACCTGATTCATCTTGTTTTTATTTGTTAGTATTAAATAACATTTATATAACTTCACTGATACTGAACAACTTTTGCTTTCCTGATATAAATGTTACTTAAATATGATCTATGAACATAAGAGTTTTTGATGTAACTGCTGCATTCAATTGGATACTATTTAGTCAGAATATTGTATCTGCAGTCAAGTGAGATTGGTCTGTTGGTCCCTAAGTCCCTTTTTTTGTACTATTCTTATTCTTATTTTCATACAGAAAAGTTTTTCTGTCATCCTAAAAGGTTATCCCAAAGATTTTTTAAAACTTGGATGTTTTAATATATTCCAGAATTAAATTCTTCAAAAGAATGCCTCTTTATCCTCTATCTATTTCTTTAAGTATATTTCCAACCCCCTCCAAAAGATCTAAGCCATGGTTAATGGCAAACAAAACAAGTAGAAGTTAATAGTGTTATCAATGTGATAGAATATAAGATGCTATATTAACTTCACATTATTTAGTATAATGAAATGACACCATTTAATGAAATGTACAGTGTACATTTTGCAGTCATACTGAACAATTTATAGTATCTTTTCTCTATTCATATATAAACACAAATATTTTAAACAAATTTATGTTTAACAATGACAATGTATCCAAATGATTTATCTACAAAATTTTATACTTTGGAAAAAATCTGGTATGCTTATTTCCCATATGAATAAAATAAGTTACCTAATTATTTCTAAAGATTACAAAATATTCTAAACCAGTATACATGTTTTCCTCACCTATAGATATATAAAAGGAAGGATTCCTTCTAATGCTAGAGAAAATTCTTGACATAAGTCTTATAAAAATGTTGATATTAGAAATGTTTTAAGAGAAAAAACCATTTTCACCTCTGAAATATGTATCACCAAATATTTTTTTTCAGTGGCAAATCTGTTTTGTAACAAAAGCTATAACCAGAGGACTGAGGTATGCCAAGTGGCACAGCTTATACAGTATAAGGTATAGGGATGGAGGTATGGAGTATAAGTGTATTGATGAGTTACTAGCTCTGACTCATTTGACTATATGGCTTTAGCAAGTCGCTTAACCTAAATACTATCCTGCAAGATCTCTTAGGAGACAGGTAGCAAGACTTTTTCTCGATTTCTGTCTTCTGTTATCATGAAATTAAAGTGTATTATGGCACAGAATTAGGGAAAGTAGAACTTGGAAAACACCTTTAAACTTTATCCATGTCAAAATGTGATACAAAGGATGCATCTACATGGTAACAGAAAGCTATGCATCAAGGTTATTCTCAAAGACTTCTTTAGAATACTTCACAGCTTCCTGAATAGCTCCATTTCCCTGAAAGATCAATGACCAGTAGAGAAAATAATACCACTGGGCCAGTGTTATCTAAAGTGTGGCATTTCACCACAGGAAGGAGTGATTCAATCAGTTGATGACCGTACATATTTTCTACAATATTTGGCAATACTAGAAAAGGTCTGAAAGAAGTCTGGATCATTATTATCTTCAAACACTGTACTAGAAAGGCACCTTTGGTTGTTATGGCATCTAACACAGCACTCTTAAAAGCAGCACATCGGTCAGTTCTTCCACACTGATTATTGGATGTCCCTGTTAAAACCAATACACCTCAATGAGTTTAAATTAGAAAGAAGGCAGCTATGGGTAAACCACAAGAAAATTAGCCCATGAAGGCTTTTATTCACTGTTATTCACTCATCATTTTGAAGCTTTTGGACAAAACCTGAGGGAATAGTAAGACTGGATCCTTTGCAATATAGTTCACAACAAAATGATCAACAATATAAGATGTAATGAAATCTGGGTAATAATTTCATATCACCAAAGTATAAAACAAGTCAATTTCCAAAGTGACTAAATCAATCCCATACAATTTATTGAGCTACCTACAAGATATAAGAAACCAAAAAAAATGGACAACCAGGCTTCCCTGGTGGCGCAGTGGTTGAGAGTCCGCCTACCGATGCAGGGGACATGGGTTCGAGCCCCGGTCCGGGAAGATCCCACATGCCACGGAGTGGCTAGGCCCGTGAGCCATGGCTGCTGAGCCTGTGCATCCGGAGCCTGTGCTCTGCAACGGGAGAGGCCACAACAGTGAGAGGCCCGCTTACCAAAAAAAAAAAAGCATTTAGGAAAACTTATACAATTTAATAACAAATAGAATAAGAATCATAAAATGAATTTTTGTCAGAAGAACTTCACTTAGAAACTCAGAGATTCTGCATTAGTCAAATGCATGATTTATGCTTAGAGTTCTATGTTATTTCTATAAAAATGACAAATCTTTAACTGTATGACAAACTTTTTCCTGTACAAAGCAAAATATTAATTTGTAATAATGTTTTTTGGTCCATAGATGATGGACCATAGATCATCATAGATGATGATGGACAAAGCTTAAGGAACCAACCCAGAGGCTGCCTATATTGTTTGCATTCTGTTGAAATAACTGTCAAATTATTATATATAAAAAAAGGGGGCTTCCCTGGTGGCGCAGTGGTTGAGAGTCCGCCTGCCGATGCAGGGGACACGGGTTTGTGCCCCGGTCCGGGAGGATCCCACATACCGTGGAGCGGCTGGGCCCGTGGGCCATGGCTGCTAAGCCTGTGCGTCCGGAGCCTGTGCTCCGCAACTGGAGAGGCCACAACAGTGAGAGGCCTGCGTACTGCAAAAGAAAAAAAAAAAAAAAAAAGGACAACCAACGGACTGAGAGAAAAATCTGCAGACGATGCTACCAACAGGGGATTAATTTCCAAAATACACAAACAGCTCCTACAATTCAATAAGAAAAAATAACCCAGTCAAAAAATTGGCAAAAGACGTAAATAGACATTTCTCCAAAGAAGACATGATGGCCAATAGGCACATGAAAAGATGCTCATCATCACTAATTATTAGAGAAATGCAAATCAACACTACCATGAGGTATCACCTCACACCAGTCAGAATGGCCATCATCAAAAAGTCTAAAAATAATGAATACTGGAGAGGGTGTGGTGAAAAAGGAACCCTCCTACACAGTTGATGGGAATGTAAATTGGTGCAGCCACTATGCAGAACAGTATGGAGGTACCTTAAAAAACTAAAAATAGAGTTACCATATGATTTATTAATCCCACTCCCGGGCATATATCCGAAGAAAACTCTAATTCAAAAAGATACATGCACCACAATGTTTGTAGCAGCACTATTTACAATAGCCAAGACATGGAAGCAAACTAAATGTCCATCGACAGATTAATGCATAAAGAAGATGTGGTATATCTATATCTATAGATAGATAGATAGATATAGATATTACTCAACCATAAAAAAGAATGAAATAATGCCATTTGCAGCAACATGGATGGACCTAGAGATTATCATACTAAGTGAAGTAAGTCAGACGGAGAAAGACAAATATCACACAATATCACTTATATGTGTAATCTAAAAAAATGATACAAATGAACTTATTTACAAAGCAGAAACAGACTCACAGACATAGAAAACAAACATGATTACCAAAGAACATAGTGGGGGTGGAGGGGGAGGGATAAATTAGGAGTTTGGGATTAACATATACACACTACAATATATAAAATAGATAAACAACAAGGACCTACTGCATAGCACAGGGAACCATACTCAACATCTTATAGTGACCTATAATGGAAAAGAATCTGTAAAAGAATATATATACACATATATATGTGTGTATATATGTATAACTTAGTCACTTTGCTATACACTTGAAACTAACAAAACATTGTAAATTAACTATACTTTAATAAAAAATTTTTTTAAAGAATCACAAAAATGGCCATTTGACCAAAGATACTATGCTCAGTCATTGCATAACATTATCATATATCACAGTCATTGAATATCCATTCACCACTAGAGGAAACAAGGAAGTATAATCCTCATTTGTATAGAACTGAAATTTACATTCCAGTTGCAGGTATAAAGCTCATCCACTTAACTATAAAACTCACAATAAAATGCAATATATAATTGTCAGATGAGCATTATGTATAAAAAGTGTTGCCACATCACAATGAGGTGATATTATAAAGAAATATTTTTCTGATGATAAATAAAAAATAATAGGCTTCAGATGAATGTAACATAGTCTAAGAAAAAAAGTGAGAAAAGGCCAAAGTGGTGCAAATGAATGTGAAGTGAAATAAGTATCATTTGTGTTTCAGAAAAAGATCAAGTTGAGGATATCTGACTAGGATTGCCGAAGAACCAAGGGTAAGCAAGGGAGTGAGATACAGAGAATATCTCTCTCAAGATACTCCACTATGCATAGCTAATGGTCATTATCTGGTGGATTACTGGGTCTAAGCAATAGGTGTGTGTCAGTAGTATCTACCCTTATACGAAAAATCCTAGAATGGGTGGAAACCAGAACTACTAGACCAAGGATCAGATCACAAGTTGTCAGCGTCCCTGATTCTTCTACTGCTTTAATCTGACTGCAGAAAACCAGTACAGTGAAAACCACTTAGAAACTCCCATTTCTATGTTTATGATGCATAGTGACAGTTTCCTGACAGATTATATGACACTTCTGCAGACCACATCATCTATGGACCAAAAAGCTGTATCCAGATGCATTACAGGAATAGTCATTCAATCTGAAGTTTCATTCTTTCTGTGGATGTCAGCAAATACTATTAGTCAATAAGCAAAGGAGAGAGTGACACAGAAAGAAACTAAAAAAAAAAAAAGCACCAAGAAATCCATCCAGATAATTGACAACACATTAAGGTTAAGGCATAGCAAGAAAAGAGACTCCAGATACAAACCAAAAAAATAGAATCCAAATGAAAAAATGAAAGTTTTGAAATAAAGATTATGAAACAAGAATTCCTTTGCCAGAATGTTGAGTCATCATGGCATTTTTGTAGGGTACCAGTGGCCTCACACAAGGAATGGACTTGAGGCTGGACAACATAAAACAGAGAGATCACATAGGTGATTATCAGAAACTTAAATTGAAAAGACAAGCTGTGGCTAGGTTTCAGAAGACCTCTAAGAAATTCTGCATCAGAATGGCTATATGCATCTGGATAGTCTACCTGAGACCTTTCACATGCTTCTTTCTACCCATAGCCTTCAGCAAAACATGTTGCTGTCCCCACATTCCTCAGGGCTTTTGCATTTAAAATTCCCTCTGTCTGAAATACCCTTCTCCCAGGTGTTCGCGTGGCCCACTCCTGCACCTCTTTCAGGGATTTTTAAAATGTCAAATTCTCAGTGAGGTCTTCCCTGACAACCTGTATAAAACTTCAACCTCACTCTCACCTGCCAGCATGGGTTAATTCCTTTCCCTGCCCTGTAGCACTCACTCTTTTATATACTAAATAATTGTACAGATGTCTTTGTTTATTTTCTATGCCTTTCACTAATCTGTGAGCTTAATGAACATAGACACCATTAAGTTTTTGTTCCACTATTGAATCACCAGGTTCTAAAAAAGTACTTGTTGATACTCAAAATATGTGTGACTGTGATGTCTGGGTGTGAATAAGTAAGATGTTCCAAATAGAATTAGTGGCCTGAGCAAAGGGCAAAGGGATGCTTGAAAGCATAAAAGAAAGCCAACAATCCAGTTTGATAAGGATGTAAGGTACAGAGAGAAAGAGTCAGATACATAATAAGAACTTAGGTCCATAAAAAGGAATGACATGATAAGCCTAGGAAATAATATTAAAAGTTGAGATTATGCATCAATTACAATAAAAGAAAAATCATAGCCAGAGGTTTAAAACCTGAAAAATATTACTGTTGACCCAAACAAATTAAGTAAGGACTGTGTGGCTAAAATACAGAAAATGAAAAGTGGTGTACATTTGCATTATATACTAAAATTCAAGAGGAAATATCCCTTTTTTTGGAATATAGATGATAGACAGATAGATAGATGGATAGATGTGAATGTATTTTAAAACAGAAGTAACATAAAGGGAGAGAATATATTATTGTGTCCAGAAAATTTTACATAAAACCTAAGAGCTCAAAAACAATTCCAGAGTTACAGTCTATCAACTTTATTGAAGTATTATAAGTCACCAGGAAACATTACTGTTAACTTTGACACACATTACTTGTAACATAAACCCTAACTTGATTTCATTACTCTCCTTGAAATTTCTGATTTTTTTTGATATTTTCTAAAAGAAAAATTTTAGTATAACCTGGAAATAGAACAAGGTAACAGAGAGTCTAATGGGAAAATCTCATATGTATGATGAACAAATGTATGAAAAATGAAGTTGGAGGTAGCAAAATTATAAAAGGAGTCTGAGAGTTTGTTTTTAATTTGAGTAAAGTGCCAGTTAATGAGGATGCCATTAGAAGTTCAAAATGTTAATTTAATGAAAACCTCTAATTATACTGTTAGATTTTCCCATTAACAAAATCAACTTTTAGTAGTTCTCATTACATATTAAAAGAATATCAAATAAATTAAGATAAAAGCCTTTAAACCTTTAGAATTAGGGTATATAAAGGCTAGCTGAATTCAAGAGTGAAATTTTATAAGAAGAGTTATAGTTCCCAGAAAGCAGAAAATTCTTTAAGACAAATGTAAAAAATTTATCCAAAATTTGTATCATAATTTCATCCCATGGTGCATATGCTGTAATTAGTCTAACCAGTGATTTAGACTTACATTCTTCAATGTGGGTATTTTCACCCCACATTTTGGCCAATGTAGATGCCCACATATTGAAGGTACCCACACTACTAGTTAGATTGGGCATAGGTAGAAACCATATATAAGACCCCCAAACTATCATTCAAGGACCTTGGTCTTTGATCCTAGATAGTAAATGTTTTAGAACCAAGTCTGGGGAATAAAGCCTTGATTTACATCTATTTCTGTGTTGTAAATTCGACAACTACCACAACCAATTCCAAGCCTTAGATAAATCCCTGTTTTTTAAAGCTTTTACTTATTTGAAAGATTTTTTTTGACTGATATTTTCTATCTCTGCACTTGTTTTACTTTTAATGGTTAATATATGCATTTTATAAATAGTGTGTATTAATGAATATTTAAACAGTGCTGCAGTAAATATCCTTGCCTATTCATCATTTTGTTGATGTGTGGTATACAATATTTTAAATGCTTCATTAAATGTGTACTAGACACATCACAGAGCCATACTGACCACAGTCCAAAATTTTTGCTAAAGCAACAGACTTGTAAAGGCAAATTATTACATGACATGAGTTCCCTTTCTCAGCCTAGGAAACTGGAGTGTATGAGCTTCTGACTTCAGTAATCAATCTACCAATCTATTGACTTGCCAACACTTATTACATGATACAAGAGCATGAGCTCAGACAATTAGATGTTCTCTTTCAGAAAAAAAAAATTGCTTAAAGATTTTAATTGTCTTATTACATTCTCCTATTCTCATCATCGTCAGATATCTTTATTTTCTTGAATATATTAATTATTGCTATTTTAAAGCCCTTGTGTAATTATTTCACTATCTGTGTCATCTGCACTTGTTTCCATTGTCTGTTTTGCTTTCCTTAGCTTTTAAAGTGCATGCTAAATATTGTATATGAAAAATGTTGAGGTTCTGATGATGTTTTCTTCATCCAGGGAGGCTCCCCTTTCCTTTGATAAGCGGAGAGAATGGAGGTTGATCACCTGCTTCCAACTAGGTGCTGACCTGAGGCTGAGCTACAGTTTGGTCTGTCAATCTTTGTTGTAGATCCCAGGGTGTATCTCTTTGTAGGTTTTAACTAAGGGGGGTGGGGGGCAGGTGTCTGCAGGGCCTCCCCACTGAATGCTTATCACCACCATGAGCGTGTAAAATCTCTGCTCTGCTTTTTATTCTCTCCAAAGAATGCCGCACTAAGCCCTTAGTTCTCTCTTATTAAGAGGAATTCTGGCCCCTTAAATCTCAAATTTTTGTCTCCTGAGCCCTGTGAGACTACCAAAATTTCCACCAGTTTCTCTGTTTCTGGGTAATATCAACTATTATCCCATTCTGAGAATCAAAAATGCCCCGAGGGAGATAAATAATGGCTGCAAAATATCTTCTCCCTTCTGTGCTCAGAATCTGCTTTATCGGGATTTTGTCCCCTCAAGACCTGCTTGCTGCAGATTATCCATTGCCTTCAGACATTTATTTTTCATCTGGCTTTCCAAATTTTCCTCAGTGAGAGCACTGGTCTAGCACAAACTAGTCCATCACAGCAGGAAACTGAAATCCCTCCCTTAGGAATCTGTACTAAGACAAAGCAAACTGACAGCAAGCAACAAAAGAATTAAATCAGTTAGCAGTGGGTACTAAGACTGTAAGGACATGTAGGAAGGAGAAATATGAGACAAAGTTAAGATTAATATGTTAGGCCAAAGTTATAAGAAAAATAAATAATACAGTAAAACAATAAAATAACATAAAGCCTATAGCACCATCCCCTGAATTCAGTTCTCCTCAGAAAGTTAACAGATATTTGACAATAAAGAGTTCTGTAATACCAAAACCATTGTGAGAAATTAAGTTAAAGAAGGTCAAACTGGTTTTTAAATACAGAAATCATCAGAGGCTTCAATATATTCACATGTTTTCTGAATCTTCTAGATCTCTTATGCAATATTATCCCAAATGTATTCAATCGGGGAATCATTTCATTACAGAATTGTGAAAACTTGGACACGTATGTGGTGCTGGACAAAACTCAACGACATTTGAAAAACTAAAAGTCTTAACATATAAAACAAACTAAAACAAAATAAATAGAAAAATGAGCGACTATTAGCAAGAAGCAGGAATTTATGCTGTTGAGGTCCTACAAACACCTTACATGTGGGTATGGAGGCCTGTACTACTTTTTCCATTCATGAATCCCCCGAACAGCCATACCTACCTAACAGCCCATAAAAATACCTGTAGTAACTACCTCCACCAAGAAAAGAACATATTTAATATCAAGTGCAAAATAAAGTGTTTCAACCAGTATCTGTTACTTGATAAAAGTTTCTTTTCATTAAAAATTATGCACTACATTTACGTGTTAATGAGAAATGCTTTGTTTCATTGGACAAGTCTCATGGGCATTCCTCTGCACAGAAAAATTAGTCCTGCCCCCAAGTGGTGATGTTAATTATCATAGATCCTACTGATTCAATTAGTGTAAACACTGAGCCAGTAACTCCTATGAAAGAAAAAAATAATGTATTTCTATAAAGACACACTTTTGACCTGAGAATGCTTCCATTATTTTGCATTAATTTAATATATTAATATTATTGTGAGGCTTTTATGTTAGGCTTTTATGTAGGCTTTTATAGCTTTTATAGCTACTCTGTAAAAATGAAACTTAAAATACCTTTTGTGAACAGCTAACAACACATAATTCAAGAATGAAATATCTCATAAAGCAAAGAAAAATGAGGAAACGAAAATCTATATTATTCATTTTCATTTGTGTTACACTGAAGAAAAACCCACTAAAGGTAATTAATTGAATTCTCTTCAGAGAAACTTCCAAGATGGTATATTGACCCAGTGTTCATTTTCTTGTTGCAAGCCAATGAAGTGTTATTATCAGGGTTTCTGCAAATGCATAAACTATTTTTATCCTTCATATATTAAATAGAACTTGAAGAGACGTAGTGAATTTTACAAATGAGAACAAAACAGCAAAGGAAAACACCACTGACAAAGTATTTTAGAACAAATAGTTTAGGCATCAAGAAGGTGGCCTAAGTATGTCCACTGTACCAGGTATAAGACAGAAGACAGTGGGACTGTGACAAATGAGGAAGCAGATGCTACATCCCTATGCATCCCAATTTGTTGCTTACATAGTGTGTGGACAAAACAAAATACAGCAAGCAAAGTGTAGATCCAGCACGCGGGTGGTCATTTTTCAACCTCTGCTTTAGACACTGCCAACCCCAAATAGTAGTAAGAAGCAAGTTAGAGAAGATAAATTATATAATAGGAAGTAGCATCCATTGATTGCCTTCTACGGACCAGGACTATTGCAAGTGCTTAACAGATATTATGTTAACATAACATCTTAAAAACATAAAATGGATAGATATGGGCTCTAGTAAAATTTGTGATTGGTCATTTTCTTTTGTTGAGCCTGGTCTTTGAAAAATAACTTATTTACTGAAGCCTTACTCTGTATTCCAGGCACGCTGCTAAGCATTATTCCATTTACTCCTTGTAACAAGCCTTTGGAGGGGGCTGTATCTGAGGAAACTGAAGCCCCAACAGCTTAAGCAGCCCAAGCAGTAAAGTGAGTAGGTCATAGGGGTGATTATTATATTACTGTTAGAAATCTACTTTTCTTGGCTCCATTGGTTTTTTGTTTTTTGTTTTTTGCAACTTTGGCTTCACCACTCACTCCCTGCATGTACTTTTTATTTATTTATTTATTTATTTATTTATTTATTTATTTATTTATTTATTTATTGGCTGCATTGGGTCTTTGTTGCTGCGCGCGGGTTTTCTCTAGTTGCGGCGCGTGGGAGCTACTCTTCCTTGTGGTGCGCGGGCTTCTCATTGCGGTGGCTTCTCTTGCTGCGGAGCACGGGCTCTAGGCATCTGGGCTTCAGTAGTTGTGGCACATGGGCTCAGTAGTTGTGGCTCACAGGCTCTAGAGCACAGGCTCAGCAGTTGTGGTGCACGGGCTTAGCTGCTCAGCGGCATTTGGGATCTTCCCGGACCAGGGCTTGAACCCATGTCTCCTGCATTGGCAGGTGGGTTCTTAACCACTGTGCCACCAGGGAAGTCCCATCCACTGTTTTTTTGATAAGTACTGGTGGACAACAGTACTGGCTCATGGTGGACACAAGCCATGAAGTCATGCCCCTTGAGTCTCCCTGGTTTTTATCTGTAGCCAGGAAGGCCAGTTAGAAAGCAACCCCATGTCACGTATATTTGCACTAAGTGACAAGGATATTCCAGTGTTTCAGCTGCCATTCTTAATCTGGTTTTTCTTAAGAATACACTAGCTGATGCTTCATAATTTTTCTAGAACTAGCCGTTTCTTTGAAATCCACACTATTTTAATAGGATAATCTTCACCACGAAGAAAATTTACTTCTGAAACATGCTTCTTTCAAAAGAAATTTGCAGACACCCACAGAAGTGATTAAGTGAAAGGAACACATTTTTCGTGCATTTATGTAATGTCACATTTTTAGTCCAGTGTAATCTCCATAAATAAATTTGTATTGTCATGACAATGTGAAAATAATAACTGTTTCATTAGACACTTCTAAACTAAGCTTGTTTCTTTAAACCTAAAATCCTGTTTCTTTCCAAAAATAGTTCACTAGCCTTCTGTCTAAAAATCCCAGAAGATTCTCTCACTGCATGCCCCTCTGTAGTTAACTTTAACTCTGTATCTGACTCAATCCTCACTGTTTTCTCTCTCTTTATGTCCTACTCTCTAGCTGTTTTCCATCCCTATTCCCACTTCTCTCCCACCCACATTTCAGCACTTAAACCGACAATGCCTTATTCAATATCCAGGCTCTGGGGTGTTCACCAGTGTCATTGTGTTCCCCTCAAAGCTGGCTGCAACAGAAGGGTTTATCTATGAATGGAAATTTGTGACAATTACCCTTAGCAGAGCCATGAAATTTCTCACTGCCTTAGATTGCTAAAGTGCCATGTAAAAAAAAAATTAGCCTAGACCTCTAACCACAATAAAAGAAAATCTTTTCTCTCTGGAGATAACTATGATCAAGTGTGACATCTTTAAATTCACTTTATGTACTTTTGAGTCTCTATATCACAGGCCTCTAAGACTCTTGATCAAGAATTAAGATCAAGTTGTCTGAAAGAGAGATTTCTCGCAGAAATCCAACACTACCAGCTCCACATGCCTCTCACCTCATTTTGCCCAGTGACTGGTCACACTACTAGACTCTGCAGTCTTCTCATGATCTAGCATCTCTTTATAGGGCTTTCTTCCCCATTGTTTTAACTGTTAACATCCAACCCCAAATAAAACCCATTAAAAAATAAAATGTATCCAAGTAACTCCCTCTGCTTCCTTGCCTTAGCTGAAACCCAACCCTTCTCTAACATGACCATCTCTTCCTTATCCTCAGTCCTCTGGGTAGAAGCTGCTCATTCTCCAATATCCTGGGCTGCACTGACATTCCCCAAGCTCCCTACTAGTGGTTTCAAACCATAGATTCTTGACATTTGTACAAAAAACAAACAAGTAATTATAGTAACAATAATGATGATAATAAACTTATGATGACAGTTGGTTATGTGCCTTTGTCTACCATTTAATTTTGCTGTCTTCTTCTGACCTCATGGTTATGCTCCTTCATTGGCCAAGTACTTGGATCCTTGGTTCATTAGCTTTCTTTCCTACCTGTTTCCATGTTTATGACCCACCAAGTAACCCAGGCTCAAATATCCTTGATGTCTTAATTGCCAAAAGATTTACACATATTCCTCTTGAGCATCCCTTTTTATGGCTTCTCCCTGACCTTACCATGGGAGGGATAGGCTGAAGCATCATATCCAAACTACAGGTGAGAGTTTGTGGTGATTACAGCATAAAGTGTCTAGATATGTCAGGTTGCTAAGGTGAAATATGTAAAGAATTCAACCCAAAACTCCAGTCGAATTAGACATAAATCTTTCAAGAGTTGTTTCTCTTGAATAGATCTACTCTTAAACTCTTTTTTTTTTTTTTTTTTTTTTTTTTTTTTGCGGTACGCGGGCCTCTCACTGTTGTGGCCTTTCCCATTGCAGAGCACAGGCTCCGGACACGCAGGCCCAGCCACTCCACGGCACGTGGGATCTTCCTGGACCGGGGCACGAACCCGTGTCCCCTGCAACGGCAGGTGGACTCTCAACCACTGTGCCACCAGGGTAAGCCCAAAACTCTTTTTTTTTTTTAACATTAAACCATCAGCACTGTTGTTTCTTAAATTTATTTATTTTATTTATTTATTTTTGGCTGTGTTAGGTCTTCGTTGCTGCATGCAGGCTTTCTCTAGTTGCAGCGAGTTGGGGCTACTCATTTGCGGTGCATGGGCTTCTTATTGCGGTGGCTTCTCTCGTTGCGGAGCATGGGCTCTAGGCACACAGGCTTCAGTAGTTGCAGCACACGGTCTCAGTAGTTGTGGCTCGCAGGCTTCAGGAGTTGTGGCACATGGGCTCTAGAGGGCAGGCTCAGTAGTTGTGGCGCACGGGCTTAGGTGTTCCATGGCATGTGGGATCTTCCTGGACCAGGGCTTGAACCCATGCCCCCTGCATTGGCAGGCAGATTCTTAACCTCTGCATCACCAGGGAAGCCCTATTCTTTTTGCACAGGCTCCAGACACGCAGGCTCAGTGGCCATGGCTCACGGGCCCAGCCGCTCCGTGGCATGTGGGATCTTCCCGGACCAGGGCACGAAGCCGTGTCCCCTGAATCGGCAGGCGGACTCTCAACCACTGCGCCACCAGGGAAGCCCAGGGAAGCCCTATTCTTAAACTATTAAAATTCAATCTATGAATCCCTAATCAACTTTCCACATCTCTTACACACTAAATCCCAGTGTTTGCATTCTTCAACTTTATCACAGCTATTTAGGGCCTTACCACTTCCTCTTTTTCTATATCAGTCTTGAAATATTTTCATTTTATTCCATGTCAGGTATACAATCCATGATTCGTAACTTCAATCACCTCTCTCTTTAGAATCGTGTATTAGCCAACTCACATTCACCTTTCTTAAATAGCAATAAAGACCTGGGTCCAGGTTCAACTCCTCCAGAAAGACTTTCCTGAACCTCCCCTCCAAACAGGCAGAACTGCTCATTTTGCTGCCCACTGCACTCTACGTGAACTTCTACCAAATCTCTTACAATACGTTATTGGGCTTTTTCCTGGCACAAAGATGAGTGCCAAGTATGCACTTAGCAAATGTCTCCTAGATTAATCAATAAATTATTCTTCTGAGAAATTGCATTGATTTCACTTGCCTCTGGCAGAAATGCTCAGTTGATCTCATTCACGTTTTTTTATTAATAGACTTAATTTTTTAACAGTTTTAGGTTTACTGAAAAAAACTGAGAAGAAAGTACAAATAGTTCCCAAATGCCCCCTCACCTCCCTCCCCATTTTCCCTTATTATTAACTCTTGATCATCATGATACATTTTTTTATATTTGATAAGCCAATATTGGTAGAGAATTATTAACTAAAGTCTGTAGTTTACTTTGAAAGTCACTCTGTGTGTTGTAGAGTTCTATGGGTTTTGACAAGTGTATAATGACATGTAGCCACTATTAAAGTATCATCCAGAATTGTTTCACTCCTCTAAAAAGGCATTATGCTCCACCTATTCATCCCTCCCTCTCTCCCCTCCGAAACCACTGGCGACCACTGGTCTCTTTACTGTCTCCCTAGTTTTGCTTTTCCAGAATGTCTTAGAGTTGAAATCATATAATATGTAGCCTTTTATGACTGGCTTCTTTTACTCAGCAATTGTGTATTTAAGTTTCCTAAATGTCTTTGCATGGCTCGATAGCTCATTTCTTCTTACTGCTGAATAATCCTCCTTTGTATAGATATACCACAATTTGTTTAACCATTCAACTACTGAAGAACATCCTGACTGCTTACAAGTTTTGACAATTATAAATAAAACTCCTATAAACATACATATGCAGGTTTGTGTGTGTGTGGACATAAGTTTTTAACTCATGTGGGTAAATACCAAGGAGCATGATTGTTGAATCATATGGTAAGAATAGGTTTAGTTACGTAAGAAACTGCCAAACTGTCTTCCTAAGTGGCCATTTTGCTTCCCCACCAACAATGAACAAAGAGCCCCTATCCCAGTACAGACATCTACTCTTAAACAAATGCTGATATAGTACTCTTTTTCTGAAGACTTATCTTCTCCAGTCATCATTAATTTCTGCTTCCTTTCTGATCTCATAACATTTGGTAGAAGTCCTTACACCACTTCCCACATAGCGCTTCCCATATGGTAGTATAAAGATGCCCCTGCTACCCAAATGATGCAGGTCTCAGTTTTCTCTTTGTATTCTAAAACAATGTGTCTAAAGCAATGCCTGTAAGTTTTTGTTGTTTGCTTAATTAATTCATAAGTGTATAAATGACTGAATGTATAATAGGATACTTCTGTTTTCCTTCATGCACACTGGCACAGAAGGCTCTGAGTGTAAAGTCTGGTTGTAAAAGTCTTCTCTGTTGTTTCTAAGTGGTAGAACTAAAGGACTAGTAGGATACTAATAGAATTTGAATTAAGAGCTGGATCAGATTACAATGATGAATAATGCTACTGCTCTGGAGAAAAATACTACTGGAGAAAAAGCACTACCCAGAAGAGAATGGAGAAAGCTTATAACTAGGCTTTATGTTCTGTGCCCCTTTGTATAGGGACAAGCATATCTAACTCTAAGCACATCTAAGGGGGTGCAGTAAACAGAACATTAAGCTGTGTGTCAGGAGAACTGGCTCTATCCCTGGCTCTGCTGGTGACCATCTGTGTGACCCTGGGCAAAGTCCTTACTTGGCTTTATCCTCTATTTCCTCATATGTAAAATGAAGGGTTTATTCAACCAACTTTAAAAAAACTGTATTGATTTCCTACTGTGTGTGTCCCAGATGCTTGGACCACAGCAGGACCCAAGCATCCCTACTTCAATGTGCTTACATTCTAGGGGTGAAGGAAGCAATGCAAAGAAGCAGTACACAAAAGAGTACATATCAAATAACAATAAAAGGCATGAAGCAATGAAATGGAGAGAGCCTCCCCCATGGGATAACATGAAATTGAGTGGTCTGTCAACCTCTCTGAGGATATGGTGTTTAAGCTGAGTCCTGAGTGGTCAGAAAAAGCCAGCCAGCCTTATGAACATCTGAGGGGAAAAAAATTCTATCGTCTATGAAAAAAAGTGGAACAAAGTGCCTGAGACAGCCGCTGCTTCTAATTTTATTCTCATCTCTCAGATTCTGATTTTATCGTTGTTTGATCACGGCCATTGGAGGTGGGACATTTCACTAGTGAAGTTATACAAAAAAACTAATATTCTCCTTGGGAGGTCTGGGAATGGCAAACATGACTTTGCAAGGTAGTCTATCAGTCCACATTTAGTAATTTATAAATGTTATTTATCCCGTCATCCATCCTTACCCCTTCCTCATACAACAGCAAATTTTAAAAGTCCGTCACTACACAGTTGAGCACTTTGAACTGTTTTGTGTTCCAAAGATCATTTAACATTTGTTTTTGAGCTCACTTAATGATGATTTAAGCAAAGAACTCTTTTGAAGTCATTAGTATTAAGCAAATCAAAATATGACTCAAATGCCAGGAAAATAAATTCTTATCTAATTTTCCTAGCTAAAGGGCCTTAATGAACTTTAATCAGTTTTGATGTTAAATTAGCAGAGCTAATGTTCTTGGTGAGTTTTATACATTCATTCATTTTCTTTATTTATTATATTCAACTTGATTCTTAGGTGATTATTATAGTCATTATTAGATGCAAAATAACCTCTTGAATTTACATAGCCCATTGCATTCTTCACATAACTCACAAGAATACAATTACATATTATCTCCATTTCAGATATGAGGAAAGTGATGCTGAGGGAGATTAAAGAATTTATGCAATGTCCACAGTCAATCATAGAGAGAGCAAAGCTTGAAAGCCAGATCTTCCTTCCTTCCATCCTTCTTTCCTTCCTTCCTTCCTTCCTTCCTCCCTCTCTCCCTTCCTTCCTTCCTTCCCACTATCCATGTGTCAGCCACTGGCAGTTCGGTCATGAATAAATCCAATCTCCGCCTTCAAATTGCTCACAAGGAGATAGAAAAAGACATACTTCCCCTTACTGTCAGCAAGGCTGCAGTAAGATATATACTCTATATATTATACCCATGAGAGCCTTCTCTCACAAGAGCCCACTGCCTTCCTTTCCATAATGTAAAAACAATGGGGCTGTATTTGCTTAAACATATCATTCACCATGAATCTGACTTATCGAATTGGAATCTCTACATTTGTTTCATTGAAAAATAATAGCCACAGTCTGTGTAAAAAAATTGGCCATAACAGAAGAGCTTTTTCAAATACAATTCAGTTAACTCTTCTCCAGTGTTGTTCTTAACTTGCAACAAAAGTTATATCTGATTAGGCTATATTGACTCAAATCTGGTAGGTCAGTTTTCCCGTGCTAAATGTATGAACTTAACTAATTGTGTGGATAAAAAATTCCACAAAAACTGTAAAGTTGCTTTCAAATTTCGATTTAGAGAATATGAGCTTGGCTAACTTGTTCCCACCTCCTTCACATTTAACATGCATAGGAATAATACTTATTTGGGAAAGGAATAAAACAAAAGTAGTGTCTAAATAAATCAAGATTCTAAATTTGTTAACAAGATAGCAGAGTCAATAGCATGAAGTTCGATTCAGATGGCTCTTGGGTCTTATCCTTGCGCTTCCACTTACTAACGGCATGGTAACTTACATTAATAGTAAAGTTGATTAAGCTTCATAAGCCTTGGTTTTCTCATCTGTAAAATGGGGATAGGGTCTATTTATTGGACTGATGCTAGGACTTTATGTATTAATATTTGTATAATTCTCAGCACAGTTCCTAGTACATCCTAAATGCTCAACTAGATAATAGGAAGAATATAGTTCCTGTCCAGCACAGTTGCCCCCTGCATCCAATTCCCTTCAGTATTATAAATATCTACTACCCAAAATATTTCAAAGTAATAAAGCTTATATGAAATATTCATATCTGCAACATCCATGATTATGATAATTAAAGACAAAAGGATCTAAAAGTCCACTTCTCTGTTAAGGACATTTTCTTTACAGTTAAGGTTAGTTTCTTTTTTTTTTTCTATCTTTGAATATCACATTATGCTAAAGATCTTTAAATGACCAGCTCCAAACTCACTAGTTATTACAGGCCAATTATTTTATTATCCATCAGCCTATCCAACCTTCTTAACTATCCTAGTGTCTCAGAAGGCCTCAGAACAAATCAGGATGATAGTGGGATGATTCTGACTCTTTGTATTTGCCATAACATTCTCTTTCCTGGGTTCCAGGGTACCTCCTGAGGTTTTCCATTTGGTCCGAAGTAAATGGAAGCAGTATGGAGAATTTTAGACATCAAGTACAATAGAGAATGAGTAGATATTGTTGTTCATAAACTGAGTTATTCTTGGCCATTAATTGTATTATTGCAACTACTTATAATTGTAATTCTTATTACAATGATACCAGATAGGCTCCTTTGGAAATGTCTTATTCAGAGAAGTGAAGGTCTCAACTAAATGAATGAAACCACCTAATTATCTTGTTTGTAAGTTGGTAAAGCAGCCGGAACATCCATAAAAATAATTCACATTTCTGTCCCAATTCCATAGTACTGGGGATTGCAGCATGTGAAAGGGGTGAGGTAAAGGGGAAGTACAAGTCAGAATAACATTCTGCAGTAAGCATATTTATATGAAAGTCATCTGAAGTTAAGCAAAAGCCAACAGCAAATCATCTACACTAACAACAATGAAAGCATCTCACTGGGAATTTTTAAAGCTTCCAAGAACAACCTGAGCCAAATGAATGCAGTTAGTATTTCAGAAAAGACGGTACTGGTTTGTTAATAACTACTGCCTTTCCTCTGGACAGCTGTTTAAAAGCACCAAGTTTGGAATGTGCAACCACTCAGACTTGAAAGTGTTGGATTCCTTGTATTATTTGGAGTCACAAGCACTTGCTTCTAGAGGTTCCAAGAAAATGGGAAACATAATGAGAAATCAACATTATGTTCCAATCCCCTAGTATGTTAAATATTTGCTCCCATATAACATTTCCAAATGCCTGCTTTGCATTTGGGCTTCCCACCTGCCAGAGTCTGTCAAGAGAAGTCCCAGAGCACTTGCTGTTCATCCACTCTATGTGCCCTGCAGACTTATTTAATTGAAGTGCAGTTTACACACTTTGGAAGAACTCCCCCAGGACCAAACCCATGCACGAGAAATTGAGGACCAGCTCCCCAGAAAGTCATAGGCTTCATTTCATTGTCAGCCTCTGTAGAAAATGCTGTCAAAGAGCAAGGACATGCTACCTATGAATCTTAAATCTCCATGTGGGTCAGCTTTCAATAAATTGTAAGCAACCTATATCTGTTTAAGCAGATTGGGATAGTATCTTATCCTTTTCTATATCTGTGTGTATCTATTCTTATCTTTAAGTAATATATTTGTACAATAAGACCACACACAAAAAGAAGCAGAAAAGGAATCAGTAATTTTTTTTTAAATGACTGAGAATCTTCACATCTTATCTTAAGATTTTCTTAGAAGGCAAATACTGCAGAATATCATCATCTAAAAAAAAAAAAAACCCTCTTGATGCTTTGCATGTTAATTGCTGTTTGGGTTTTTTTTTATTGTAACTATTTCACTAAGAACTTTGAGAAAGCTACAACATCTGAAGTGATTTTCCATTTGTTTAGCTATTAAACTTCCTCCCATGTAATGTATGTTTACTTAAAGTATCTTTAAGTACACATTTACTATACGTTTGTTAAATTAGTTAAGAGACTTTAATTGGGCATTGGGGATTAGTCGCACTATTCCCCAATCTCTTTACGAAAAATACATGAGACCAGTGAGCAGCTTATTCATAACACTGTTACTTTGAGCCATTAGTGATGCCATCATTTTCCCTCTTCACATTTTTAATATGTCAAACAAAATTCAATTCATAGCTCAGTTTGCTCATGTTTTATAAAGTAGCCTACAACAATTTTAAGTTAAATACAGTGCATCCACCTGCTAAATTTGGAACAGAAAAGGATGGGAAAGTTTCCAGAAAAGCTGCATTAAAAGCACAAATAGAATTTGTAATTTTTCTATTCATTACCCATGGAAAGAATTTACAATAATATTCTTCTTCCATGTAAAAATATACATTATACTATCTTGCTTAATTTTGGGAAATTAAAACTAAAACCCAAGAATATTTCCAGTGGGGAAAAGATTCTCCAACACTATTCCTATAACCATGAATCTGTGTTACTTCTATGTGTATTAAGAAGTAGATAATAACATCTTGTCACTTACTGCATTGTCTGAAAAAATTTTTGTGACGGCTGTGTGTCCAGAAATCTGCTTGGCATATGATAATCATTAACACACAATGAAGAAATCTGACAAATTGAATCTTGCTTCCCTTATAGCCTGAAGGTACGAGTTCAGCCAGAGAACAACCGGGTTCATACTTAGCCATCACACTGGAAGAAGGCATACTGAACCATCTCACTTCCAAAGGAATATTTCTCTGCAGGTTACAAAGTCAAATTAGCCCTTAAAATGCACTGGGCCTTTGTTTCTCTCTAAATAAGGATTTCATGGAGCAATTCTCCCCATAACCTATCCTGATTTAGGCAAACCTGCAACAGCCTCCTCTGGGAGATGAAGATTGAGACATGACCCACAAGTCCTTTGATCACAGCTTTAGCCTTACTCCCAACTGCTGTTAGTAGAAGGAGGAAAGTCCTACATTAAAACTACTGACCAAGAGGACTTTAACATTCCTCTCGGCTTGATTAAACATTAGACAGGGATTTTCTTGACTATAGGCTCCTAACTTCTCTTTTCTTGGAGTATTTACTTTAGCACACTTGCTATTGGAATGTAAGTCTTCTACAACCCAGAAATGTCTCTCAAGGTCCTGGAAGACACCTCTCTGAAATGTAATCACAAAGGAGAGAGCACCCTTATCTCCCAGTTTCTGTGGCAGGGTAGGAGCCTAACTTCAAGAAGCAAAAATTAGTAAACACAGATGGCCTAAGCACATTGATTAACCCACCCCTAACGTCCTCAAGGGCTTTCCATTAGCTCAGCCAAGAACTTAAAAATCCTCTCGCCATTGGTCTTAGCATAGTTAAGTCCAATCTCTCTCCCCTACTGCAATAGTTTCTCTCCTGTACTGAAATATTCTTGAACAAAATCTTCCTTGACTGTGTAACTCATCTGGTGCAATTTTTCTTTTACCATACTCAGTATTTTTCTTAACAAGAGCAAGACAGATGCTCAAACCAAATTATTAGCAACTAGTCTTTCACTGCATGAATGGCAAAAAAAATTTTAAAGAAACTTACAAAATGAAAAAGTTCTGGCTACTACTGAAACTCCTTTCGTGGGAGATGAATTTATAAAGATTGCAGGCTACCTATGTTCTTATGGCTTTAATATGAATAAGTCAGCTCAGTACTCTTCCAACCTCTTTAATTTGAATATATCCACATAGACAGAATCCCAACATTTCTTTTTGACATACTGGGTCTGAGTCCTACTTGCGTCCAAGTTTTTTGTTGCTTTCTTTTCTTTTTTACCTCCTCCTCTTCCTTCACCCTCAGGACACGATTCTATCCCTCAGTTCTTAACGAATAACTCTGACTGATGCTTCCTGAGGATGAGGGCACCAGTGAGAAAGAAGTCTAAATGAAGATATGAGAAAATAATGTGTCCGTTATCTCTTTAATGATTCCCTAGTGGTGCCAATTCCCTCCAGTCCTGTAAAACCAGGCAGCAAAGATAAAAGTATACTCCTGCTGATGAAGTCCTCTGTGATATGAAGAATGAATCTCATTGTGACTGACAGCAAAAGGTTAACAAGGAAAAGATTAACTTACATACAAAGCCTCCTTCCTCTTCCTTGGCCTTCAAAGTCTTCCATACAGAAGGAAAAGACTATGCCAATGAAGAAGAAGCCATTTATGACTTTCATGCAGAAATTCTAATATTTTTCTTTAATTTACTAATACCGTGTGCTCCTTCATTTTTAGGAACTTGTAAAGTCAACTAGATTAGGAGCAAAAATGTGTAACTAAGGTAATTGCTTCTATAAATCAAGGGAATGAAAAGTAGCAGCAATAAGTTAAATGAAATAATAAAAATACTCTAAAAGTACTTTCCTATTAAACATTGTATGTACAAAATTTTGAGTTTATATTAGTCTCATTCCCTATGAAGTCAAGATCTCACTTAGAAGACTTGCACTTGAATAATGAATAACGTGTATATCACACACATCCCTCAACTATTTTATATCATGTTATACATGTACATATATACATGCTGTCAGTGAAGCTGCCGTGAGATGAATTAGTCAATGCCATGAAATACTCTCTAGTGCCAAGAGAAAGAGCTGGTATTTACTGAAATTTATTTTTATAGCACAGGAGAAGTTACACATGAGTCAAATAGTTCAGTATTAACAAAAATACACTAAATAGTGTGCATAAAAATAATGATCTATGTTCCTTTCAGGAAACAATTGTATATATTTAATTAATTTTAAAGAATAATTATGTCATTGAAAAAATGCTGTCTTAATCAGATGTGTTAGCATCTGGAGAGTCAAAAATATCTAATACCATGAGAGGTAGGTATAAATGTAACATAAGTGGGTGAAGCTATGTATTACAGTAAGAAGCAAGATACAATAAGGAGTATTATTCCACTTCTAAGCTAGAAGAATGTACCCTTCTCAGAACATTCAAAGTCATTTTAAAAACCACCTCCTGGGGGGACCTTCAAGATGGCGGAGGAGTAAGACGCGGAGATCACCTTCCTCCCCACAGATACACCAGAAATACATCTACAACTGGAACAACTCCTACAGAACACCTACTGAACGCTGGCAAAAGACCTCAGACCGCCCAAAAGTCAAGAAACTCCCCACATACCTGGGTAGGGCAAAAGAAAAAAGAATAAACAGAGACAAAAGAATAGGGACTGGACCTGTACCAGGGCATACCAGTTGTGAAGGAGGAAAGGTTTCCACACACTAGAAGCCCCTTCGCGGGCGGAGACTGCGGGGGGCGGAGCGGGGAGCTTCAGAGCCACGGAGGAGAGCGCAGCCACAGGGTGCGGAGGGCAAAGCGGAGAGATTCCCGCACAGACGGTCGGTGCCGACCGGCACTCACCAGCCCAAGAGGCTTGTCTGCTCACCCGCCGGGGCAGGCGAGGGCTGGGAGATGAGGCTTGGGCTTCAGAGGTCAAGAACCCAGGGAGAGGACTGGGGTTGGCTGCGTGAACACAGCCTGAAGGGGGCTAGTGCACCACAGCTAGCCGAGAGGGAGTCCAGGAAAAAATTTGGAAGTGCCTAAGAGGCAAGAGACCATTGTTTCAGGGTACAGGAGGAGAGGGGATTCAGAGCACTGCCTGAATGAGCTCCAGAGATGGGCGTGAGCAGCGGCTAACATGGCGGACCCCAGAGACGGGCAAGAGACACTAAGGCTGCTGCTGTCGCCACCAAGAAGCCTCTGTGCAACCACAGGTCACTATCCACACCTCCCTTCTAGGAAGCCTGTGCAGCCCACCACGGCCAGGGTCCTGTGATCCAGAAACAACTTCCCCGGGAGAACGCACGGCGCGCCTCAGGCTGGTGTAACATCATGCCGGCCTCTACCAACGCAGGCTCGCCCCGCATCCGTACCCCTCCCTCCCCCAGTCTAAGTGAGTCAGAGCCCCCGAATCAGCTGCTCCTTCAACCCTGTCCTGTCTGAGCAAAGAACAGACACCCTCAGGCGGCCTACACGCAGAGGCGGGGCCAAATCCAAAGCTGAACCCCAGGAGCTGTGCGAACAAAGAAGAGAAAGGGAAATCTCTCCCAGCAGCCTCAGGAGCAGCGGATTAAATCTCCACAATCAACTTGATGTACCCTACATCTCTGGAATACCTGAAGAGACAAGGACTCATCCCAAAATTGAGGTGGTGGACTTTGGGAGAAACTGTAGACTTGGGGTTTCATTTCTGCATCTAATTTGTTTCTGGTTTTATGTTTATCTTAGTTTAGTATTTAGAGCTTATTAGCACTAGTAGATTTATTTATTGATTTCTGCTCTTTCC
>NW_006772693.1:1414195-1421796 GCF_000442215.2 Lipotes vexillifer | reverse complement strand
CTTTCCCTTTTTTTTTAACGTACATATATTTTTTCCTTTTTCTGTCTTTCTGAGTGTGTATATGTATGCTTTTTTTGTGATTATGCCTGTATAGCATTGTTTTTACCATTTGTCCTAGGGCTCTGTCTGTCCGTTTTGTTTCGTTTTTTTAGCATAGATTTTAGCACTTGTTATCATTGGTGGATTTCTTTATTGGTTTGGATGCTCTCTTCTTCCTTTCTTTCTTTTGTTTTTATTACTTTTTAATTTTTTTCTT
The DNA here is from genome assembly GCF_000442215.2 of Lipotes vexillifer. Classification (NCBI taxonomy): domain Eukaryota; kingdom Metazoa; phylum Chordata; class Mammalia; order Artiodactyla; family Lipotidae; genus Lipotes; species Lipotes vexillifer. The sequence goes on along the minus strand of NW_006772693.1, from coordinate 1,421,540 downwards.
TTTAATAATATTTTCATTTTAGTAACTTTATTTTATTTTATTTATTTATATTTTAATTCTTTTTTTTTCTTCCCTTTTCTCCTGAGCCATGAGGCTGACAGGGCCTTGGTGCTCCGGCCAGGTGTCAGGCCTGAGCCTCTTAGCTGGGAGAGCTGAGTTCAGGACACTGGTCCACCAGAAACCTCCCAGCCCCACATAATATCAAACGGCAAAAGTACTCCAAGAGACCTCCATCTCAACACTAAGACCCAGCTCCACTCAACGACCAGCAAGCTACAGTGCTGGAAACCCCATGCCAAACAACTAGCAAGAGAGGAACACAACCCCACCCATTAGCAGAGTCTGCCTAAAATCATACTAAGTTCACAGACACCCCCAAAACACACCACCAGATGCAGCCCTACCAACCAGAAAGACAAGATCCAGCCTCATTCACCAGAATACAGGCACCAGTCCCCTCCACCAGGGAGCCTACAAAGCCCACTGAACCAACCTTACCCACTGGGAGCAGACACCAAAATCAATGGGAACTGCGAACCTGCAGCCGGCAAAATGGAGACCCCAAACACAGTAAGTTAAGCAAAATGAGAAGACAGAGAAATACAAAGCAGATGAAGGAGCAAAGTAAAAACCCACCAGACCTAACAAATGAAGAGGAAATAGGCAGTCTCCCTGAAAAAGAATTCAGAGTCATGATAGTAAAGATGATCCAAAATCTTGGAAATAGAATAGAGAGAATAGAGTTTAACAAGGAGCTAGAAGAACTAAAGAGCAAACAAACAACGAGGAACAACACAATAAATGAAACTAAAAACTGTCTAGAAGGAATAAATAGTAGAATAACTGAGACAGAAGAATGGATAAGTGACCTGGAAGATAAAAGAGTGGAAATAACTACGACAGAACAGAATAAACAAAAAAGAATAAAAAGAATTGAGGACAGTCTCAGAGACTTGGGGACAACATTAAATGCACCAACATTCGAATTTCTCTTCTTCTGGGGTCCCAGAAGAAGAGAAAAAGAAAGGGACTGAAAAAATATTTGAAGAGATTATATGTGAGAACCTCCCTAATATGGGAAACGAAATATTCAATCAAGTCCAGAAAGTACAGAGAGTCCCATACAGGATAAATCCAAGGAGAAACATGCCAAGACAGATATTAAACAAACTATAAAAGTTAAATACAAAGAAAAATTATTAAAAGCAGCAAGGAAAAAGCAACAAATAACATACAAGGGAATCCCCATAAGGTTAACAGCTGATTTCTCAGCAATAAACTCTGCAAGCCAGATGGGTGGGGCAGGACATATTTAAAGAGATGAAAGGGAAAAAGCTACAACCAAGATTACTCTACACTGGAAGGATCTCATTCAGATATGACAGAGCAATTAAAATCTTTACAGACAAGCGAAAGTTAAGAGAATTCAGCACCACAAAACCAGCTTTACAACAAATCCTAAAGGAACCTCTCTAGGCAGGAAATACAAGAGAAGGAAAAGACCTACAAAAAGAAACCCTAAATAATTAAGAAAATGGTAATAGGAACATACATTTTGATACCTACCTTAAATGTAAATGGATTAAATGCTCCAACCAAAAGACACAGACTGGCTGAAGAGATACAAAAACAAGATCCGTGTATATGTTGTCTACAAGAGACCCACTTCAGACCTAGGAACACATAGAGCCTGAAAGTGAGGGGATGGAAAAAGATATATCATGCAAAAGGAAATCAAAAGAAAGCTGGAGTAAATATACTCATATCAGACAAAATAGACTTTAAAATAAAGACTATTACAAGAGACAAAGAAGGACACTACATAATGATCAAGGGATAAATCCAAGAAGATATAAGAATTTTAAATATTTATGTACCCAACATAGGAGCACCTCAATAATAAGACAAATGCTAAGAGCCATAAAAGGGGAAATTGACAGTTACACAATAAGACTAGAGGACTTTAACACCCCACTTTCGCCAATGGACGGATCAACCAAAATGAAAATAAATAAGGGAACACAAGCTTTAAATAATACACTAAACAGGATGGACTTAATTGATATTTATAGGACATTCCATCAAAAACAACAGAGTACACTTTCTTCTCAAATGCTCATGGAACAATCTCCAGGATATAGCATATCTTGGGTCACAAATCAAGCCTCAGTAAATATAAGAAAATTGAAATCGTTATCAAGGATCTTTCATGACCACAAAGCTATGAGACTAGATATCAATTTCAGGAAAAAATCTGTAAAAAATACAAAGACATGGAGGCTAAACAATACAACACTAAATAACCTAGAGATCACTGAAGAAATCAAAGAGGAAATCAAAAAATACCTAGAAACAAATGAGAATGAAAACATGACGATACAAAACCTATGGGATGCAGCAAAAGCAGTTCTAAGAAGGAAGTTTATATCAATATAATCCTTCCTCAAGAAACAAGAAACATCTCAAATAAACAACCTAACCTTACACCTAAAGCAATTAGAGAAAGAAGAACAAAAAAACCCCAAGTTTAGCAGAAGGAAAGAAATCATAAAGGTCAGAGCATAAATAAATGAAAAACAAATGAAGGAAATTATAGCAAAGATCAACGAAACTAAAAGCTGGTTCTTTCAGAAGAGAAACAAAATTAATAAACCATTAGCCAGCCTCATCAAGAAAAGATGGGAGAAGACACAAATCAATAGAATTAGTAATGAAAAAGGAAAAGTAACAACTGACACTGCAGAAATACAAAGGATCATGAGAGATTACTACAAGCCACACTATGCCAATAAAATGGACAACCTGGAAGAAATGTACAAATTCCCTGAAAAGCACAACATTCCCAGACTGAACCAGGAAGAAATAGAAAATATGAACAGACCAATCACAAGCACTGAAATTGAAACTGTGGTTAAAAATCTTCCAACAAACAAAAGCCTAAGACCAGATAGCTTCACAGGCAAATTCTATCAGACATTTAGAGAAGAGCTAACACCTATCCTTCTCAAACTCTTCCAAAATATAGCAGAGGGAGGAACACTCCCAAACTCATTCTACGAGGCCACCATCACCCTGATACCAAAACCAGAAAAAGATGTGACAAAAAGAGAAAACTACAGGCCAATATCACTATGATGAACATAGATGCAAAAATCCTCAACAAAATACTAGCAAACTGAATCCAGCAGCTCATTAAAAGAATCATACACTATGATCAAGAGGGGTTTATCCCAGGAATGCAAGGATTATTCAATATATGCAAATCAATTAATGTGATAAACCAACAAATATCAACAAATTGAAGGAGAAAAACCATATGATACTCTCAATAGAGGCAGGAAAACCTTTTGACAAAATTCAACACCCATTTATGATAAAAACCCTCCAGAAAGTAGGCATAGAGGGAAACTACCTCAACATAATAAAGGCCATATATGACAAACCCACAGCCAACATCACTCTCAATGGTGAAAACCTGAAACCAATTCCACTAAGATCAGGAACAAGACAAGGTTGCCCACTCTCACCACTATTATTTAACATAGTATTGGAACTTTTAGCCACAGCCATCAGAGAAGAAAAAGAAATAAAAGGAATCCAAATAGGAAAAGAGGAAGTAAATTGTCACTGTTTGCAGATGACATAATACTGTACATAGAGAACCCGAACAATGCTACCAGAAAACTACTAGAGCTAATCATTGAATTTGGTAAAGTTGCAGGATACTAAATTAATGTACAGAAATCTCTTGCATTCCTATACACTACGAATGAAAAATCTGAAAGAGAAATTAAGGAAACACTCACACTTACCATTCCAGCAAAAAGAATAAAATACCTATGAATAAACCTATCTAAAGAAACAAAAGACCTGTATGCAGAAAACTATAAGACACTGATGAAAGAAATTAAAGATGATGGAGAGATATACCATGTTCTTGGATTGGAAGAAGCAACACTGTGAAAATGACTACACTACCCAAAGCAATCTAGAGATTCAATGCAATCCTTATCAAACTACCAATGGCATTTTTCACAGAGCTAGAAAAAAAATTTCACAGTTTGTATGGAAACACAAATGACCTCGAATAGCCAAAGCAATCTTCAGAAAGAAAAACGCAGCTGGAGGAATCAGACTCCCTGAGTTCAGACTATATTACAAAGCTACAGTAATCAAGACAGTATGGTACTGGCACAAAAACAGAAATATAGATCAATGGGACAGGATAGAAAGCCCAGAGATAAACCCACACACATATGGTCACCTTATCTTTGATAAAGGAGGCAAGAATATACCATGGAGAAAAGACAGCCTCTTCAATAAGTGGTGCTGGGAAAATTGGACAGCTACATGTAGAAGAATGAAATTCGAACACTCCCTAGCACCATGCACAAAAATAAACTCAAAATGGGTTAAAGACCCAAATTTAAGGCCAGACACTATAAAACTCTTAGAGGAAAACATAGGCGACGAAAAGACAACCCTCAGAATGGGAGAAAATATTTGCAAACGAAGCAACTGACAAAGGATTTATCTCCAAAATATACAAGCAGCTCATGCAGCTCAATATCAGAAAAACAAACAACCTAATCCAAAAATTGGCACAAGACCTAAATACATTTCTCCCAAGAAGATATACAGATTGCCAACAAACACATGAAAGGATGCTCAACATCACTAATCATTAGAGCAATGCAAATCAAAACTACAATGAGGTGTCACCTCACACTGTTCAAAATGGCCATCATCAAAAATCTACAAACAATAAATGCTGGAGAGGGTGTGAAGATAAGGGAACCCTCTTGCACTGTTGGTGGGAATGTAAATTGATACAGCCACTATGGAGGTTCCTTAAAAAACTAAAAATAGAACTATCATATGACCCAGCAATCCCACTACAAAAACAGGCATGTATCACAATGTTCACTGCAGCTTATTTTACAATAGCCAGGACATGGAGGCAACCTAAGTGTCCATCAACAGATGAATGGATAAAGAAGATGTGGCACATGTAGACAATGGAATATTCCTCAGCCACAAAAAGGAATGCAATTATTTGTAGTGAGGTGGATGGACATAGAGACTGTCATACAGAGTGAAGTAAGTCAGAAAGAGAAAAACAAATACCGTATGCGAATACATATATATTGAATCTAAAAAAAAAAAAAATGGTTCGAAGAACCGAGGGGCAGGACAGGAATAAAGATGCAGAAGTGGAGAATGGACATGGGGACATGGGGAGGGGGAAGGGTAATCTGCGATGAAGTAAGAGAGTGGTGTGGACATATATAGACTACTAAATGTAAAATAGATAGCTAATGGGAAGCAGCTGCATAGCACAGGGAGATCAGCTCGGTGCTTTGTGACCACCCAGGGGTTGGATAGGGAGGGTGGGAGGAAGACGCAAGAGGGAGGAGATATGGGATATGTATATACGTATAGTTGATTCACTTTGTTATACAGACGAAACTAACACCATTGTAAAGCAATTATACTCCAATAAAGATGTTAAAAAATAAATAAATATTCAAAAAAAAAATCATCTCCTGGCCTTCACAGGTCTGCTGCCTATATATGTTTCCCAATGTCCATGTATGAAATCCTTGAAGTATTGAGTGACCCTGTTTTTGGGGTACGAAATGTATTTTTGTATAATTTAAGCATACTTTGGATATAAAAGTCCATTCTAGTTGTAATAATCGTAAGTCAGGTCAATGAGCTGTATTTGAAGTGGTACTTGGTTTGCAAACAGAAGTATAAACAGATATAAACTATGTTGACAGTTCTCTCTTTGCCCCTTTCCTCACTTTCTCCCATTCTTGATGCACATACCTGTAAATAAATATTAATGCCAATGTAATCTTCCCCTATTACTTCTGCATTTTTTCATTTGGATGTATTTTCTGGGGTGTATTTACCACATAAGCTCTTAATGAATTCATGACGGATATTTTAGAAATAGACTTTACTTCCAGGTCCTGTCATTTGAAATGTTTTATATTAGATGATTAGTTTGACCTTCATTATATTTCAGAAACTTTCACCCAAGTTCAAATCATTATTTGCAAAAGTGCTCTAAGCACGGGGGCTTCAAAATGGAAAGGAAGCAAGCCTAATAAGTCCTTTTAGGGTTTATAGAAGAAATCAAAAACTTGGAAGGAAGAAGAGGCAGTAAACTGACTGATGATCCCTGCATAATGCAACATACAACAAACCCATGAGAAGCTCACAAATGTGCATTCTTTCAAATCCGTACAAGGCTTTCAATGACTATTTAAGTTATATCCCATGTACAGTAGTAAGCAGTCTAGGAATAGTAATTAATAAATAGCAACAATTATATGTAAATTGAATTGATATAAAATAAATATCTCTCAGTGCTTCTGAAAATAAAGACTGATTTAGTTACTACTTAAATCTAATTATAGAACAGATTTTGTTCTCACTAAAACTAGATTTTCTTCTACTAGATAACATTTGATATATTTTGGCACATGCCAGCCTCTATCTCCCAAAGCAGTTATGTCAGATCCTCCCCCAAAGCCCTCCTAAACAAGAATTAAATTAAAAATCTAAAAGTCTCTGGGTAGGGGCTTCCCTGGTGGCGCGGTGGTTGAGAGTCTGCCTGCCAATGCAGGGGACACGGGTTCGAGCCCTGGTCTGGGAAGATCCCACATGCCGCGGAGCAACTGGGCCCGTGAGCCACAACTACTGAGCCTGCGCGTCTGGAGCCTGTGCTCTGCAGCGGGAGAGGCCGTGACAGTGAGGGTCCCGCGCACCGCGATGAAGAGTGGCCCCCACTTGCCACAACTGGAGAAAGCCCTCGCACAGAAACGAAGACCCAACACAGCCAAAAATAAATAAATAAATAAATTTATAAAAATATAAGTCCTTTTAAAAAAAAAAAAAAAAAAAGTCTCTGGGTAGTATATATCAGGGAACAGCAGCCGTGTTCCCAGTGAATAGACAGCCCAATGAAAACCAGCTACTATTTTCACAATGTGTCTTGATCAATTTAGGACTTCAGGTTCTAGGAGCCCAGATTCATGCCCATCTGGCAGTGCTGAGAGGCATGCACTTAAATATCTGATGTGCAGCAGAGCTAACATTACCACACAGGAACCAGGCTCCTGATTTTCCACACAGGAATCACTCCTGATTTTCACCACTCACCAAGTGCAACATATTTCCCGATTTTGCTGTCCAAAATGCAGGAAGAGAGGCAAGGAAGAAGGAGACAAGATGGTAATGCAAGAAAGAGCTAATAAAAGAACCAAATGACTCACAACCAATCTGGCAAGCAGTGATCAGGCCTATTGTGCCTCCAGTCACTCTTCTGGAGGCA
>NW_006772693.1:1376597-1414185 GCF_000442215.2 Lipotes vexillifer | reverse complement strand
ATTTATCTTTCCCTAAACAGAAAATGCTCCAATTGGGTTTCTCCTCCTGAAAACTTGCAGATATTACCACAAAATGCCCCTCACCTGTCCTTAAGAGTGTAACAGGAGGAAGTTAGTGTCTTCTTGTATGATTTCAACAGATTTCATTCTTACAAATGTTCTATATTCTAATATATGTTAAAAAAAATATGTATTTCTTTTCTTTTAGACAATTAATTTATTATGCTAATGGTTCCATGTATAAAATTTTATTTTCAAATAGAGTTATAATTTTAATCCACAATTTAAAATATGAAACATTTATCTTTTGCATTTTATGGTAACAAATGCTTAAGAAAAATAAAAAAGATATTGCTTTCATTTTCTTACTGTTTGTGGATATGACATTTGGTAGCAGCTCTTTAGCATTTACTTTAAGTGTAAGCAGTGTGGGTTGTTGCCAGGGTGGGAAGAATGAAAAAAAAAGGCCCCTTTCCTTGAAATTCTTCAGTAAAAGGTTGGATACATTTTTGAAGTTCCCTTAAGAGTTCCCTATATAAACATAAAAATACAATGCAAAATCCAACAACTATTGAGTAAAGATATATAAAACTACTTGCCATATAATTACAAACAGAGATTGAAAAATAAAATGTGGATTTAAATGTTTTATCACCCAAATTATAGACTTCTCTGAGATAAATCAAAATACTTTCCACTTCTCAGTTATTTTTTAAAAATATTTCCTACCCATCAAAAGTGTTTTCCAGTTTTTGATATAAGTAATAAACATATTAGAGGAAAACCTTAAATCATAACCCTTCCTATAAATTTGAACCTTACCTATATACTTTATTAAAAGACAAAATATTCCCTTCCTTCTCTTTTTACTTTCAAAAATATTAACTAAGCTCCTATATGTGCCAGACACTGTTCCAGGCACTTGAAAGACATCCGTGAACAGAACGATAATTCCTGCCCTTGTGGAGCTCACAATCTAGACAGTAAAAAGACACCTCATGAAGGAAGAAGTAAAACTGTCACTGTTTGCAGCTGAGATGGAAAGATATAGCATGTTCTTGGATTGGAAGAATCAATTTGTTAAGATACTTCCCAAGGCAATCTACAGATTCAGTGCAATCCCTATCAAATTACCAATGGCATTTTTCACAGAACTAGAACACATAATTTTAAAATTTATATGGAAACACAAAAGACCCTGAATAGCCAAAGCAATCTTGATAAAGAAGAATAGACCTGGAAGAATCACACTCCCTGACTGTAGATTATACTACAAAGCTACAGTAATCAAAACAGTATGGTACTGACACAAAAACAGACACATAAATGAGAGCCCAGAAATAAACCCACACCCTTATGATCAGTTAATCTACAGCAAAGGAAGCAAGAATATACACTGGATAAAAGACTGTCTCTTCAATAAGTGGTGTTGAGAAAACTGGACAGCTACATGTAAAAGAATGAAATTAAAACATTCTCTAACACCATATAAAACAATAAATTCGAAATGGATTAAAGATCTAAATGTAAGACCAGATGTTACAAAACTCCTTGAGGAAAACATAGGCAGAACACACACAAATCACAGCAATATTTTTTTTAAATCTGTCTCCTAAAGTAAAGGAAATAAAAGCAAAAATAAACAAACTGGACCTAATTAAACTTAAAAGCTTTTGCAAGGCAAAGGAAACCACAGACAAAACAAAAACACAATGTACTGAATGGGAGAAAATATTTGCAAGTGATATAACCAAATAGGGATTAATATCCAACAAATATAAACAGCTCGTACAACTCAACGACAACAACAAAAACAACCTGATTAAAAAATGGGCAGAAGGGGACTTCCCTGGTGGTCCGGTGGCTAAGACTCCACGCTCCCAATGCAGGGGGCCCAGGTTCAATCCTTGGTCAGGGAACTAGATCCCACATGCTGCAATTAAGAGTTCACATGCTGCAACTAAAGATCCTGCATGCTGCAACTAAGACCTGGTACAGCCAAATAAATAAATGTTAAAAGAAAAAAAAAAGTTAAAGGGATTCCCTGGTGATGCAGTGGTTAAGAATCCGCCTGTCAGTGCAGGGGACACGGGTTCAATCCTTGGTCTGGGAAGATCCCACATGCCATGGAGCAACTAAGCCCATGTGCCACAACTACCGAGCCTGTGCTATGGAGCCCGCAAGCTACATATACTGAGCCCGTGTGCTATAACTACTGAAGCCCATATGCCTAGAGCCCCTGCTCTGCAACAAGAGAAGCCACCGCAATGAGAAGCCTGCACACTGCAACAAAGAGTAGCCCCCGCTCATCGCAACTAGAGAAAGCCTGCATGCAGCAATGAAGATCCAATGTAGCCAAAAGTAAATAAATAAAACAAATAATTTTTTTAAAAAAATTGGCAGAAGAACTGAATAGATATTTTTCCAAAGAGGAAATGCAGGTGGCCAACAGGCATATGAAAAGATGCTCAACACTGCTAATCATCAGAGAAATGCAAATCAAAACCACAATGAGATATCACCTCACACTTGTCAGCAGGGCTATCATCAAAAAGAATACAAATGTTGGTAAGGATGTGGAGAAAAGGGAATTCTCATAGACTGTTGGTGAGAATGTAAATTGGGGCAACCACTGTGGAAAACAGTATGGAAGTTTCTCAAAAAACTAAAAATAAAACTATCATATGACCCAGGAATTCCACTCCTGGGTATATATCTGAAAAAATCAAAAACACTAGTTTGAAAAGATACATGCACTCCAATGTTCATAGCGGCATTATTTACAATCTCCATGATATGGAAGCAACCTAAGTGTCCATAAACAGAGGAACAGATAAAGAAGATGCCACCCACACATACGCACAATGGAACACTACTCAGCCTTAAAAAAGAATAAAATTTTGCCATTTGCAGCGACATGGATGGACTTGGAGGGCATTATGCTAAGTGAAATAAGTCAGACAAAAGAAGACAAATGCTGAATATCACATATGTGGACTCTAAAAAAATATAACAAACTAGTGAATATAACAAAAAAGAAGCAGACTCACAGATACAGAGAACAAACTAGTGGTTACCAGTGGTGGGTGCGGGCAATATTAGAGGTAAGGGAGTGGGAAATACAAACTACTGGGTGTAATATAGGCTCAAGGATGTATTGTACAACATGAGGAATACAGCCAATATTTTGTAATAACTGTAAATGGAAAGTAACCTGTTAAAATTGTTTTAAATTAAAAATTTAAAATAAAAATTTTTAAAAGACACAACATGAATAACTGCTGGGTGACCTTGTGCAAGTCACTTAAAATCTCTGTGCTTCATTTTTTCATCTATGAAAAAGGGATATTAACAGTGTCTATACCATACAGTTTTGCTAAGTATTAAACTAGTTAATACATATAAAGTATCTTGCACAGAGTAAATCCTATATAAATGTTAGTTTTGCTTACCATTACTATTTTTTGCTAACTTTTCTAAATGTATAGAAAAGTAAAAATATTAAGTTAAACCATTTGAAACTGACATTTTTTAAAGCAATGGCATATAGTTCAACTTATAATTTAAGACAATAATTCTTATCTCTGGCTACACATTAGAATTAGCTGAGGGAACTTTAAAACTACCAGTTCCAGGGCCTGCCCTCTCCCCCACCTCAGATGTATTAAGTCACAGTTTTGTGGTTGAGATTCTGAGTGTCATTTCTTTTTCAAAATTACCAGGTGATTCCAAAGAACAGCCAGAGATGAGAATTACAGCTGTTTCTTCACACACTTTTTTCATAGGACACACTGAGAAAATCACAACAATGTTATGTCAAAGAAAGCAGAGGGAAAGAGGAAGGAATGGTCAATGACGCTAAATGCTCCAGAGAAGTCATATAAAAGTGAAATTGCCTTATCGTATCTAGGGAGGCATATTCACTTGGGTATGCCTTGAGTTAATGACTGCCTCCACTGAAAAACACAGCTACTTGAGTTCTGCTCCTGTCCCATTTCTGATACTCAGAAGTCATCCAGAGTATAGGATTTAGGTAGTCAGTTGTGAGAAATATACACAAGGAAAAAAATTTTTAAATAAAACTTTTTTTTTTTTTTTTTTGAGCACAGGCTCCGCACACGCAGGCTCAGCGGCCATGGCTCACGGGCCCAGCTGCTCCGCGGCATGTGGGATCCTCCCGGACCAGGGCACGAACCCACGTCCCCTGCATCGGCAGGCGGACTCTCAACCACTGCACCACCAGGGAAGCCCAAGAAAACATTTTTGATCCACATTCTCCGGTCACTGTAGCAGAGCATGAGTAAATAGATTCATAAGTAAATAAACAAAGAAAAAGTTATTAACAGGAAATAAAATATATTTAAATTTTTAATAAGATTTTTCTGTGTACAAATCTGAAAGTATAAAATAGAAAGCGTATTTTCAAACATCTACTCTTTTTTTCTTTTCTTTTTTTTTTTTGCGGTACGTGGGCCTCTCATTGTTGTGGCCTCTCCCGTTGCGGAGTACAGGCTCCGGACGGACAGACTCAGTGGCCATGGCTCACGGGCCCAGCCGCTCCGCGGCATGTGGGCTCCTCCCGGACCGGGGCACGAACCCGTGTCCCCTGCATCGGCAGGCGGACTCTCAACCACTGTGCCACTACAGAAGCCCAAACATCTACTCTTGAGAAATAAAATAATTGTGCTGTAATCCAAAATTTATCATAGGACAAGAAGATCAACATCTACCAATCCATGAGAAACAGTTTGAAGCTGGCTCTTTCAAAGTGTTTTGAATTACCTAATGGAAATATTTTTTTTAAGTATAATGGGTTATTTTAAGAAAATATTTATAATGTAAACAGTTCATCATCAACAATACGAAATCTTTATCTGAGCTATGTAATGGTTGAATCAACCAGGGAAAAGGTATCTCATAAACCTCAGTCCTTAGTCTTGTACTCTTCAACATTTTTAACATGAAGATACAATTTTCTTAAAGCAAGTTTATAAAATCTGTGAATGATAAGGAAATTTTGGAAAGAACATAATTTGTATGATAGGATAAACATCTAAGTGGATCTTGACAGATATGAATAACAGGCCACATCTAAGAGCATGAAATGAAATAATAAAATAATTGCTCATCTCATCTCTTTGATTGGGCTAAGAGCCCAGTCTCTATGCTCATATAGCACCTTGTGCATATCTGAATCCCAGACACCATGTTAAAATAATACATTATGTCATAAAATCCCACAGTATTTTTCAATTATAAGTTTATCTGCTACTGCCCCAGCACAATATATGCCTATTCATTCTTACACTTTAAATTATCTAGCAGAGTACCTAGCACATTGATAATTTTTGCAGAGCTGAACAGAAATATAATTTAATATACTACTACAAAAATGAACAACAAAATAGAGTAAATAGATGGCATTAGTAAAACAGAGAAAGTGTAAAATGGACATGTGGAAGGGGTATGAGCTGCCTTCAAATATTTGAGATATTGTCATAGAGAAGCAGGCATAGAACCATTCTTCATAATTACAAGGTAGTAGAATTAGTTAATGTGTAGTATTTACAAGGACATAGATAAGAACCTTACATCAAGAGAAATAAAAAATAAACCCTTAAAGTGGAAGTTATGGCCATGTATTGTTTTCAGTTTCCTAGCCATGATGTTTTATAATACATATTGGTGGCCACTTCTGGTAGAAGAAAATTGGATATCATTCATTTAGTCACTAATGTTCTCTGTGTTCTGGGTAGAGTGCTGTGCTCTAAGGACATAGAGCCCACAGTTCTATGCTCAGGAAACATACAATTTAATGGAGATACAAACAAGTGAATAGGCAATGATGAGCATCTTGTGACAAATGCTACAGAGTGCAGTAATGGGAGTGCATACAAAAGACAACCTCCTCTTGGGAGATCAGGGGAAAATTCCTTTTCCTGTCTCTACAATTTGGAAAATTGAGGTAGGTGATCTTCAATTTCTTTGAAAACCTGATTTGTCTAGTTCCACACACCCCACCAGTTAGAGTATTATGTACTGAAAGAGTTAGACTAGTTACCTTGAAAGTCAGTTGGAGGTTTGAAGATGCTTTTTGCCTGAATGATAGCCCTTCATGACACATATCTGCCACTCCTCCCTCTGTTGTGCCGGCAATACAATTTCTATTATGTATACACACATACAAGAAATGTGGCTATTTCTATTGTCTTTAATTACATTGATTGGCATGTGACAGACAATATTCTGAGGACATAGTAATTTTTTGTTTTCATTTTCTAACACTGTTATCTATTAAAATACCAAAAATTAGAACCGCACAATTATGTTAAAATAAATAGATATATAGGATTATAAAAGTTAATAACTCAACTAAGGTGATAATCTAATGATAATTCTTACATGAGGGGCAATAACAAAAACATCATATATATATATATATATATATATATACACACACTCTATTTTTTATACTTGAATGTTTTTATTGGTGATGTGGTCAGTTGTTTTTAATGAGGATTATAAAATGTGATCTATTCTGATTTTTATTTCTAAAATATTGAAATGGAAAACAATGTGTCCTAGAATTTTTTTAAAAAAAACATGGAAATGCTAAGAAATAGCTTCTGGGTTCTTTGTATAATTCTAAGCCACAAAAACATATTCTGAAAATCAAATTTTTAAAGCTAAGGCATTTTTTTTTTTACACTTAACAAAAATGTAAATGGATAAATGAACATATAGAGAGGCTGTTGAGGTCAAATTGAAATTTTCTAAATTTAGAAGCAGGTCTTCAAAAAAGGTTACACAATTCACTGAATCAGCATATGCTAAAGACATATTTTTATTTGAATTTGATTAAATAAAATAGTTAAAATTAAAATACTGTCCCTTCTATAACTTGAAGTTGGTTTTTATATGAGCTCAGATGGCAATTGCCATACTTATCTTTAAGGCTCCTTAGATTTTTATAACACATAAACTAGCTCCTTGAGATTTATCACTTTCAAACTTGCAACAAAAATTTTAGGACACTGCATCAGAAGGATAGGTACTCTGATGTAGTAATTAACAGTACTTTCAGATATGTTTGACACATTTCTCCAAAAATACTGCAACATAAGAAATCTGGCAATTCTTTAGAACAATCTTGGGAACAGGATGTGAATACTTTAAGATGTGTTAAATAACCCATTCACGTTTACCTGTTGCTAATTGTGGCTTCACTTTCATCAGAAACATGGAAACTGCTATCACAAACTCTGCTCCTCATGGTGCATAGGTATTTTTAACTCTTGTCATTTTATTTTTTTCAGATCTGTATTCTGACTCTTAGCATTGTCCTGCTTTTTATAAGCAATTACTATGTGTCTGGGGGCAATGTATCCACTGCTGCAGGAAAGGGGAAAACAAAAAACATCACCAAAACCCAGCAAAAAGTTAGGAGACTTAAGCCAAAAAAGATCAAACATATTCAATACTATGCCACAAGATAAATTAAAAAAGAAAGGAAAAAGAAAGACATTTTTAAAAAGTAAAATTGCAGCTCTAAAAAATGAAAGAATGAGTAAAGGCAGAAGATGAAATAAGAAATGAGAAAATCGAAAAAATAAAGGCTTTTAATATATTAAGCTGAAGGTGAATAATTAAAAATATTAGTAGGACAAAGCACATTTCATGGTAACTAATTTGAAGTTAAAAATGAATAATTATATGTGAGCTTTATAATTAGATTGGACATATTACATAATTCTAGCTGTGTAGTCCTATGCCTTTTGTTAACACCCAATTCTAATGTAAAAATAAGTAATAGGGTATTAAATATCCAGTATGATGTATATGTATGTAACAAATGGAGATATATACATCAACTATTTTGAGTTATACTATCTAACGAATACTCTAGAGTATCCAAGTGATTAAGAAAAAGCAAAATTTGCTTGCATAGTTTAGCAATGCCTCTAAGACGTTATGTGACTACAAAAGTAAAACCAGCTATTCAGCATCACTCATAGTGATAAAGGAAGGAGAATTACAGGATCACAAATATTGAACACAAAAAGTTAAAATCCAATATGGATATATTAGTAAAGCAATATCACTTTGCAAAATGCTTTAGGAAATATATATATATTGATTCTACTCAACAGAAACTTGAGAATTTTCAATTATCTAATTAAATTGGGCCATAAATTTTGGCTGACAAGAAGCAAGGGTTTTAAAATATATACCCAATGAAAATTCTAAGTTATCTGGATTGTCTTTATATGTGGATTAACAAATGTCAATATCATATTTGCCACATTTATCTTCTCTTCATTGTGTACAAACAAGCCAATGTCATGTATAAAGAACCCAGTTCAAGATCGTTGGGGCTTTCATTTTAGCTATCTTTTCTCTAATACTAAATTATATTACAAATTTAAAATTAAGCATCATATTTTATCATATAATTTTAATATTTTCATTATAGTAAAACATATAACAATGTATTAATGTCTTTCTAAATAAAATTACACAAAAATATTAAAAGATCAGTCTAGAAAATGTAATAATTAAATAAATTAATTAAAATTTTAGTTCAGTTTTTCAGAATTGTTGGTTTGAATCTTTAAAATTAGTTCAAAATTATCAGGAGCCAAAAAAAAAATGTCAAAATCAATTTAGACTACCTCCCTCCCAAGGTATTTTTTGTTGTTGCTGTTAACATTTTCTCAAGCATATAACTAATTTTAGGTCTTTATAGTGAGTTTGGTCTATCAGGCATTAATGAGCTAACAAAAGGGAAAGATCCTAAATTTGAAATTTCTTCAAAATTATAACTCAAATTATTACCTAAAAAATTTTCTATATTCCTGCAGAGATAGATAGGTGATAGATTAGATAGATATACAGATAGATAAAAAATTAGATAGATCGATGATAGAAAGGATACGCACACATACAGACACACACACACACACACACACACACACACACACACACACATCATGCACATATAAAAAGAGAGCTCCCAATATATTTAAAGGTAGGTCTATACTCATTATATATGAAAATAATCATTATTTTAGTAAATAATATTTTCATCTTAGTATATATATAATTAAAACATGTAGTATAAAAGAATATTTTCCCAAAATTTTGGATTTTGTTCTTATATAATTATAATCAGGCCCAGTTAGGAAGTGTTGGGCACTCAATATACACTAACTGAAGTTAAAATAACTGGATTAATTTATAAACTGTGCATTAAGTCTTTTCCTTTAGACACTTTTATATTCATTTGTTATTCATCTCTTTAGCATAGTTCTTACCTTTGGATTAATATTTAATATAGGAGTGTCCTTTCACTTTGATTTATGCTCTATCCCCTCCATACATTACTGCTGCTTATATATAACACCATCCCACCCCCCATTGGGAATGATATGGTCCCAGGATTTTCTGATGGAAGCATAAATCAATGGCCTCACTAATTCATAACAACTTCACTTAGTGTGTGAGATCCTGCTGACCCAACAAAGCAAACCTTACAGTAGTCTCCTACATCCTCCTCTTTCAGAATACCATGTTTGTATTCCACATATGGAGCAGAACAAAAAAGACAGGAAGAAAAGACCCTGCTGTTTGCCTCTGAGAAGCTTCTTTGACATTCTATGATGAGACCATGTGCCTCTTAGAATGTCATATATGGAGAGGTCTAAAATATATGCTATGTATCACACAGGAAAATACACATTCTTTATCTATATCATAGATATTCCCTATATCACGGTGGTTATAA
The DNA here is from genome assembly GCF_000442215.2 of Lipotes vexillifer. Taxonomy (NCBI): domain Eukaryota; kingdom Metazoa; phylum Chordata; class Mammalia; order Artiodactyla; family Lipotidae; genus Lipotes; species Lipotes vexillifer. Next base: position 1,404,401 of record NW_006772693.1, on the reverse strand, counting down.
CCAGTATCAATACAGCAGTCACCTAGACCTCTCTTTCGTTGTCACATATTTTTTTTCATTTAGTGCAGAAGAAGGCTAAGGTACAATCCAGAATCATTCAAGGTTAGTTTACCTTTAATAATGACACACTGACAGATGCCTGCCAGAAAATGGGAGAGAGGGCAAATTTAACAAGCAGTCTACAAGTTGGGTACCCACAGAGCTTACTTCAAGTCCATTTAAGCACCCAAACATATTCAACTACATGTTTCAAATCCCACAGATCTCAAATAGAAGTATTCTATTTGAATAAAGTTGGAGAAACATTTATATTTTACTGTCACGTTCACAAGGGATTATATTATATATAATATATATTATATATATAAAATCATTTATAATCTTTATATCAATCTTGTGAGGTACTCAGAACAGGAATTCTCATTGAAAAGACTAAAAAGATGAAGTTCAAAAAGGTTAAGTAGACCAAGATATGAGTGTGTGTGTATGTATCTGTGTGTATATATATATGTATATATATATTGATATATATTAAAAAATATATATCAATATATATATATATATATATATATATATATATATATGTATCATCAATACTTACTAGTGTCTTCTCTGTACTAGCCTTGCTCTTGTTGAGCTTACGGTCTATGGGAGGAGTCAATCATTTAATTAATTACTTCATCAAATATTTAATTATGCTAATGATAACTGTTAAGAATGGAGAATCCAAGAATCACAACTAGCTGTTGGACAGTCATCGACAGGAAGACACTGGAACTCACCAAAAAAGATACCCCACATCCAAAGACAAAGGAGAAGCCAAAATGAGATGGTCCGAGGGGCGCAATCATAGTAAAATCAAATCCCATAACTGCTGGGTGGGTGACTCACAGACTGAAGAACACTTATACCACAGAAGTCCACCCACTGGAGGGAAGGTTCTGAGGCCCACGTCAGGCTTCCCAACCTGGGGGTCCGGCAATGGGAGGAGGAATTCCTAGAGAATCAGACTTTGAAGCCGAGTGGGATTTGATTTTAGGACTTCGACAGGACTGGGGAAAACAAACACTCCACTCTTGGAGGGCACACGCAAAGTAGTGTGCACATCCGGGCCCAGGGGCAGGAGAAGTGACCCCAGAGGAGACTGAAACAGACCAACCTGCTAGGTGTGGAGGGTCTCCTGCAGAGGCAGGGGGTGGCTGTGGCTCACCGTGGGGACAAAGAAACTGGCAGCAGAAGTTCTGGGAAGTACACCTTGTCATAAGCCCTCCCAGAGTCTGTCATTACCCCACAAAAGAGCCCAGGTAGGCTCCAGTGTTGGGTTGCCTCAGGCCAAACAACCAACTGGGAGGGAACCCAGCCCCACCCATCAAGAGTCAAGGGGATTAAAGTTTTACTGAGCTCTGCCCAGCACAGCAACAGTGAGCTCTACCCACCACCAGTCCCTCCCATCAGGAAACTTACACAAGCCTCTTAGGTAGCCTCATCCACCAGAGGGAAGACAGGAGAAGTAAGAAGAACTACAATCCTGCACCATGTGGAACAAAAACCACATTAACAGAAAGATAGACAAGCTGAAAAGGCAGAGGGCTATGTATCAGGTGAAGGAACAAGATAAAACCCCAGAAAAACAACTAAATGAAGTGGAGATAGGCAACCTTCCAGAAAAAGAATTCAGAATAATGATAGTGAAGATAATCCAGGACCCTGGAAAAAGAATGGAGACAAAGATTGAGAAGATGTAAGAAATGTTTAACAGAGACCTACAAGAATTAAAGAACAAACAAACAGAGATGAACAGTACAAGAACTGAAATGAAAACTACACTAGAAGGAATCAATAGCAGAATAACTGAGGCAGAAGGACGGATAAGTGACTTGGAAGACAGAATGGTGGAAACACTGCTGTGGAACAGCATAAAGAAAAAAGAATGAAAAGAAATGAAGACAACCTAAAAGACCTCTGGGACAACATTAAACGCAACAATATTCATATTATAGGGGTCCCAGAAGGAGAAGAGAGAGAGAAAGGACCAGAGAAAATATTTGAAGAGATTTTAGTTGAAAACGTCCCTAACATGGGAAAGGAAATAGCCACCCAAGTCCAGGAAGCACAGCGAGTCCCAAACAGGAAAAACCCAAGGAGAAACATTCTGAGACACATAGTAATCAAATTGGCAAAAATTAAAGACAAAGAAAAATTACTGAAAGCAGCAAGGGAAAAATGACAAATAACATACAAGGAACTCACATAAGGTTAACAGGTGATTTCTCAGCAGAAACTCTACAAGCCAGAAGGGAGTGGCATCACATACTTAAAGTGATGAAAAGGAAGAACCTACACCAAGATTACTCTACCTGGCAAGGATCTCATTCAGATTCGATGGAGAAATCAAAAGCTTTACAGACAAGCAAAAGCTAAGAGAATTTACCACCACCAAGCCAGCTCTACAACAAATGCTAAAGGAACTCCTCTAAGTGGAAAACACAAGAGAAGAAAAGCACCTACAAAAACAAACCCCCCAAAATTAAGAAAATGGTCATAGGAACATACGTATCGATGATTACCTTAAACGTGAATGGATTAAATGCTCCAACCAAAAGACACAGCCTTGCTGAATGGATACAAAAACAAGACTCATATATATGCTGTCTACACGAGACCCACGTCAGACCTAGGGACACATACAGACTGAAAGTGAGGGGATGGAAAAAGATATTCCATGCAAATGGAAATCAAAAGAAAGCTGGAGTAGCAATACTCATATCAGATAAAATAGACTTTAAAATGAAGAATGTTATAAGAGACAAGGAAGGACACTACATAATGATCAAGACATCAATCCAAGAAGAAGTTATAACAATTATAAATATATATGCACCCGACATAGGAGCACCTCAATATATAACGCAAATGCTAACAGCTATAAAAGAGGAAATAGGCAATAACACAATAACAGTGGGGAACTTTAACACCTCACTTACACCAATGGACATATCATCCAGACAGAAAATTAATAAGGAAACACAAGTTTTAAATGACACAAGAGGCCAGATAGATTTAATTGATATTTATAGGACATTCCATCCAAAAACAGCAAATGACACTTTCTTCTCAAGTGTACATGGAACATCCTCCAGGGTAGATCACATCTTGGGTCACAACCCAAGCTTCAGTAAATTTAAGAAAACTGAAATCATATCAAGCATCTTTTCCAACAACAACGCTATGAGATTAGAAATCAGTTACTGGAAAAAAACTTAAAAGACACAAACACATGGAGGCTAAACAATATGTTACTAAATAACCAAGTGATCACTGAAGAAATCAAAGAGGAAATTTAAAAATGCCTAGAGACAAATGACAATGAAAACACATGATCCAAAACCTATGGGATGCAGCAAAAGCAGATCTAAGAGGGAAGTTTATGGCAACACAATCCTACCTCAAGAAACAAGAAAAGCTCAAATAAACAATCTAACCTTACATACAAAGGAACTAGAGAAAGGAGAACAAACAACACCCAAAGTTGTTAGAAGAAAGAAATAATAAAGATCAGAGCAGAAATAAGTAAAATAGAAACAAAGAAAACAATTTAAAAGATCAATAAAACTAAAAGCTGGTTCTTTGAGAAGATAAAAAAAATTGATAAAACTTTATCCAGACTCATCAAGAAAAAGAGGGAGAGGACTCAAATCAATAAAATGAGAAATGAAAAAGGAGACATTACAACAGACACTGTAGAAATACAAAGCATCATAAGAGACTACTACAAGCAACTCTATGCCAATAAAATGAACAACCTGGAAGATACGGACAAATTCTTAGAAAGATATAACCTTCTAAGATTGAACCAGGAAGAAACAGAAAATATGAACATACCAATCACAAGTAATGAAATTGAAACTGTGATTAAAAATCTTCCAACAAACAAATGTCCAGGACCAGATGGCTTCACAGGTGAATTCTATCAAACATTTAGAGAAGAGCTAACACCCATCCTTCTCAATTCTTCCCAAAAATTGCAGAAGAAGGAACACTCCCAAATTCATTCTATGAGGCCACCATCACCCTGATACCAAAACCAGACAAAGATACTACAAAAACAGAAAATTACAGGCCAATATCACTGATGAATATAGATGCAAAAATCCTCAACAAAATACTAGCAAACAGAATCCAACAACACATTAAAAGGATCATACACCATGATCAAGTGGGATTTATCCCAGGGATGCAAGGAATCTTCAATATATGCAAATCAATCAATGTGATACACCATATTAACAAACTGACGATTAAAAACCATATGATCCTCTCAATAGATGCAGAAAAAGCTTTTGACAGAATTCATTACACGTTTATGATAAAAACTCTCCAAAAAGGGGGCATAGAGAGAACCTACCTCAACATAATAAAGGCCATAACGACAAACCCACAGCAAACATCATTCTCAATGGTGAAAAACTGAAAGCACTTACTCTAAGATCAGGAACAAGACAAGGAGGTCCACTCTTGCCACTATTATTCAACATAGCTTTGGAAGTCCTAGCCACGGCAATCAGGGAAGAAAAAGAAATAAAAGGAATACATATTGGAAAAGAAGAAGTAAAACTGTCTCTGTATGCAGATGACATGATACTATACACAGATAATCCTAAAGATGCCACCAGAAAACTACTAGAGCTAATCAATGAATTTGGTAAAGTTGCAGGATACAAAATTAACGCACAGAAATCTCTTGCATTCCTATACACTAGCAACGAAAGATCAGAAAGAGAAATTAATGGAACAATCCCATTCACCAATGCAATAAAAAGAATAAAATACCTAGGAATAAACCTACTGAAGGAGGTAAAAGACCTGTACTCAGAAAACTATAAGACACTGATGAAAGAAATCAAAGATTACACAAACAGATGGAGAGATATACAATGTTCTTGGATTGGAAGAATCAATATTGCAAAAATGACTATACTACCCAAAGCAATCTACAAATTCAATGCACTCCTTATCAAAATTTCCAATGGCATTTTTTATAGAACTAGAACAAAAAATCCTAAAATTTGTATGGAGACACAAAAGATCCCAAATAGCCAAAGCAATCTCGAGGGAAAAAAACAGAGCTGGAGGAATCAGACTCCCTGACTTCAGACTATACTACAAAGCTACAGTCATCAAGACAATATAGTACTGGCACCAAAACAGAAATGTCGATCAATGGAACAAGATAGAAAGCCCAGAGATAAACCCATGCACCTATGGTCAACTAATCTATGACAAAGGAGTCAAGGATATAGAATGGAGAAAAGACAGTCTCTTCAATAAGTGGTGCTGAGAAAACTGGACAGCTCCATGTAAAAGAATGAAATTAGAACACTCCCTAGCAATGTATACAACAATAAACTCAAAATGGATTAAAGACCTAAATGTGAGGCCAGACACAATAAAACTCTTAGAGGAAAACATAGGCAAAACACTCTGACATAAATCATGGCAAGATCCTTTTTGACCCACCTCCCAGAGAAATGGAAATAAAAACAAAAATAAACAAATGGGACCTCATGAAACTTAAAAGCTTTTGCACAGCAAAGGAAACCATAAACAAGATGAAAAGACAACCCTCACAATGGGAGAGAATACTTGCAAACGAAGCAGCTGACAAAGGATTTATCTCCAAAATATACAAGCAGCTCATGCAGCTCAATAACCAAGAAACAAACAACCCAATCCAAAAATGGTGGAAGACCTACATAGACATTTCTCCATAGAAGATATACAGATTGCCAACAAACACATGAAAGGATGCTCAAGATCACTAATCATTAGAGAAATGCAAATTAAATCTACAATGAGGTATCACCTCACACCTGTCAGAATGTCCATCATCAGGAAATCTACAAACAACAAATGCTGGAGAGGGTGTGGAGAAAAAGAAATCCTCCTGCACTGTTGGTAGGAATGTAAACTGATACAGTCACTATGGAGAACAGTATGGAAGTTCCTTAAAAAACTCAAAATAGAATTACCATCTGACCCAGCAATCCCACTATTGGGCATATACCCAGAGAAAACCATAATTGAGAAAGACACATGCACCCCAATGTTCACTGCAGCACTATTTACAATAGCCAGGTCATGGAAACAACCTAAATGCCCATTGACAGATGAGTGGATAAAGAAGATGTGGTACAATAGAATATTACTCAGCCATAAAAAGGAATGAAATTGGGTCAGTTGTAGAGACGTGGATGGACCTAGAGACTGTCAAACAGAGTGAAGTAAGTCAGAAAGAAAAAACAAATATCATATATTAATGCATATATGTGGAATCTAGAAAAATCGTAAAGAAGAACCGGTTTGCAAGGCAAAAATAGAGACACAGATGTAGAGAACAAACATATGGACATCAAGGGGGGAAAGCAGGGGTGCAGGTGGTGGTGGTGGTGGGATGAATTGGGAGATTGGGGTTGACATGTATACACTAATATGTATAAAACTGATAACTAATAAGTACCTGTTGTATAAAAGATAAATAAAGAAAGAAATAAAATTCAAATAAAAAGAAAAGAAATATATGATGAAGGACTGAGTGAAGGCAGGAAAGAGAAGAGATAAACACTGTAAATGTAGATACAGAGTAAAGCAGGGAAAACACATCACATGCCAAAGTCTGATATGAAATTTTCCTTATAAAAAAAGGAAATAATAAGTAATATTCCTTTAAATTGAAAAAATAAAATCAAACCAGCAATTTATTGGCTAGAATACCAAGGCAGAATGGAGATACTGGAAGCAGGCTTTAAAGACAAGAATAATGGATTTATTGTCAGTAAGACCCTCCCTCTCTATCTACCCTAATAGCCCATCTCACCTTGCCTGTTTCCCTTTACATGGTATTTGCATCCTCTCTTATTCAGGTAGTGGTAAGCATGCTTCCCAGGAGCCCATGTGTGGCCAGTACAGCAGGTCATGTATCTTTTTCCCGACATACAAGTACATTCAAAAGAGATTTACTGAGTTCCTAATATGGGCAAATCACTTCTTTAGATGTTAGTGATACATAGTCAAATTTAAAAGATAATCTTTCTGTGTTCATGAAGCTTCCATCTAGTGGAAGGAAGAAGAAAATTATTAAGAAAATAAAAATACAATATGTCAGATGGTGATGAGAACTGTGGAGAAAAAAAGGGACCTAAGAATGTAATCTTATTTTGAAATAAGGTCTTTGTAGATGTAATTCGTTAACATGAGGTCATACTGGTTAGGATGGACCTTAAATCCAATGACTGGTGTCCTCATAAAAAAACTATGTGAAGACACAGAGACAGCACGGGCCTCAGTTCAAGGGAGCGCAGGGCTGTACTGCGCAACTCTGTCTGGGGTCTTCCAACCATAGATTCTCCCAGTGCTGTCACCGAGTTCAAGTAATCACTGCAGTGCTCACTGGACATGCCAAACTCCTGGCTCTTTTCCTTAAAGCAGCCGTTCCCAGCTACCTAGACACCAGGAAAGTTGCCCGGATCCTCCAGTAGGTGGCTGATCAGAGACTGGATGTTTTCACTGTTCTCAAGAGGCACCCAGGTGTTCAATGTTTCTCGGCCCTGATGCGTCCGTAGGGAAGCCTTCGCTCTCCACTCTGTGTTGGGACAGTCTTGCTCTCAGGTGTACTCTGTTTGCACAATCTTCATACTAACTCTTCCTCCACTCCAGTAATTCATCAGTTTATTTGGGGAGAGGTAGTGAGAACCCTTTAGTTTCAGCAAGCTACTGCTCCTTCCTCTGATAATGAGGGGCTGCTGCCCTCAGTGAGCCAGTCTCCTCTCAGCACAGAGTTCTGCTCCATCAGGTCATCTATGGAGAGATTTTTTTTTTTAATGGGAGGAAAACCCAAAGTTTGTTTTCACCTAGTCGTATTTTAACGGGAGACAGAGGTAGCAATCCCAGCTTTGCTGCCTATGTGAAGAACTTGGGAAAGATTGGTCAGTTAACCTCTCTATGGAGACTGTAATCCCCAAAATGATATCCTACAAAATGTGAGGAAAGTACCCCAATCGCTGCTTCCCAGAGTCCCGTAGGAAGTCAGGACTAAGCACAGCTAGGATGAGCAGGCTCTGAGGAGAGAGAAGGATGAATGGATTGGGACAAGGGATTCCAATAGCTCAAGACCCTAATTCACTGATGGAATTTCACTACTGGGGACTCAAATCTTCTTCATCTGAGGCCAAATGAACTGCCAAAGGCTAAGAGTTGTATCCTAGTGTCCAAGTGTTCTTCACGCCTGGCTGTGAATATAGTTAGGCTTTAGTTCATGACGGACAACAGCAGGGAAAAGAAGTAAAGATGCAGACTCTGAAACTAAGGTGAATTAGTCACATTTGGGCCTATGCTAAATGTCAGTCCCATGCAGAAAATCATGCAACAGCCTCAAGGAAAAACTAAGTTAAGATTCTAATAGTCACATGGTATGGGTCACTCAGATATAACAAATTCAAAATTTTTGTAGCTTCCAGATTTTCTAGGGAGAGAAAAGCTAAAACATCATTTTCATTTTGTTTAGTAAGAACCAGAAAAGGAAAGTGATCTCTCAAATATACATAGCAGAGCAGATGTACCACATTTTGTATCCAGTTACTCAAGTGTAACAGGTGAAATCTTTTTGAAATACCTATGCCCCATCTGCCATTACTGAATCCAGGAAAAGGGAGATGCCACCCTAGCAAGTATGACATAAGTGATTTTTCTGAACAGACAGAAAGAGGGAGGGGAAAGCCCAATCTTCTTTCCTTAGTGATTGCAGAATGAAGACAAGAAAGTAGAGGAGAAATAGATAAGAAGGCATGTCATTCCCAATCACCCTTCTTTGCAGTGAACTCATGGAGAGGGACTGTGTTGGAGTGTTAGATGGGTTAAGAAGAAAGTCATTGAATAGAGGGGGTTTGTGCTGTTTTCCACTTGGAATTATAGGAGAAGTCAGTTTCACAGAGTATTACCAAAACAACCCAGGACAGCCCCAGGGTTAGGGAGATGAAGTCCTGACCTCCCCTCACTTGGTTTTCCTAGAATCCCAAAAAGTATTGGCAGGCTTCTGTGGGGGGAGATCATTGCAATGAGCAATATTTGTCTATTTATCTGAAATCCACAGGGTATACCTAAGGTTAGGGAGCAAAGAGAAGCTACAACAGGACCTCAGAGGGGACTGATGTGAAGCCAAGACAGCAGGAAAGACTCTTAACCAACGTGAGAAATAACTACACAGGCAGGAGGTCCCTGCTCTAGTCAGAGGATGCTAGCAGGACACTCAGCCACCAGGTAAGACCATCACTGCAAAGATCAGAGAAGCCAGAAAAATCAAGCAAAGTCTTGTAGATAGAAATATTGAGATGTGTACTGCCTTCCTTGCTGCCAGATTACATATAGCTCTCCATGACACACACGTCACCCTGGAAAGAAGCAGGGAAGGGAGGAAATCTACAAGACTGCATTATTCAAAATAGACAAATACATGAAGAGACTGAATTTATGACACTGAATTTATCAGATGGATCAAATTTAGTTTCATGAGTTTGTTTTTTTGTTTTTCTTTTCCCTTGCTGCACTGCAAGATCACATCAGATGTAGAAAACAAAGCATCCACATTGAGACTGCACATCAGAGTGCACCTCAAGTTATCTGAGATTGTAATACATGATAAAACAAAAGCAGACTACCGGGCTTCCCTGGTGGCGCAGTGGTTGGGAGTCTGCCTGCCGATGCAGGGTACGCGGGTTCGTGCCCTGGTCCGGGAGGATCCCACATGCCACGGAGCGGCTGGGCCTGTGAGCCGTGGCCGCTGAGCCTGCGCGTCCGGAGCCTGTGCTCCTCAACGGGAGAGGCCACAGCAGTGAGAGGCCCGCGGACCGCGAAAAAAAAAAAAAAAAAAACAGACTACCAACGTTTCTTGCATTACTACAGGGGTTCTTGAATTTTTCAAGAAAACACTGTCACAGTGACCACTTGCAGATCTAATTCCATACTTTTAGGAACTAACAAAATAAAGGTGAGACAAAAGAAGTTGTTGAAGGCACAAATTCAAATTTCAATCGAAAAAAGGATAGGGCAGGAAGACAAGGTACTATCTCCAGATTCCTTTCTAAATGTTACTCTTAATTGCTTCATGATTAAAACCATGTTAAAAGCATTTTAGGGGCTTCCCTGGTAGCGCAGTGGTTAAGAGCCCGCCTCCCGGTGCAGGGGACACAGGTTCATGCCCTGGTCCGAGAGGATCCCGCATGCCGCTGAGCGGCTTGGCCCGTGAGCCATGGCTGCTGAGCCTGCGCGTGCGGAGCCTGTGCTCTGCAACGGGAGAGGCCACAACAGTGAGGAGCCAGCGTACCGCAAAAAAAAAAAAAAAAAAAAAGCATTTTACATAAAATTAGCCGTTGCAATGAAAACTGTCAGGACTCAAATAGATCAATTTTCTAAGGTCTCTCTTTCCAGAGGGTAAATAGTTGCTAAATATAGTGCCAGCTTTAAACAGTTGGTCTGATATAAGAAAAGAGATCCTCTGAGTTTGAAAGGAGCATGAGGCAACCTATTTGGAAGATTCAGCAATACATTCTAAAGAAGTATTTTGACAAATGTCAGATGGTGGTAGCAGTAAAAATTGATCAGTTGAATCCTGAGTGGATGTGTCTTCTACATGTTAAATTTTTGCGATTTTAATCAAATGATTTATGTAAAAAGTACTGCACTAATATATACCTTACAAGGACATTCATATTTAAAGCACACGATAATCTGCAATATTCAATCAGCTTTTTATTCTGTAACTAGAATGTGATGGAAAAGAATAGAGGCTTATTTTATGTGAGCTGCAAGTAATTTTCACTAGAGAGGTACTTTACTGTTCCATATCTTTCTCCCTAAGGCAATACAAATCACTGTGTTAAAAAATTATAAATTTCAAATTAAATGGTAATATTTAAAAATAGCATAGAAATGTGAAATACAAGTGGAATAAGTTTTAAGGAAGAGAAATATGCTTCTTCTTGAATATGTCTAGTAGTGCAAGCCACTCTAGACTTCTAGACATTATTTTTACAAACTAAATTAGAAACAGCTCACACAACTCTAAGGCTATTCATGTGCTGAATTGTGCCCTGCTCTTGCTGAGAACCCAAAATCTAGCATCAAATTTCACACTGAGGGCTTCCCTGGTGGCGCAGTGCTTGAGAGTCCGCCTGCCGTTGCAGGAGACGCGGGTTCGTGCCCCGTTTCGGGAAGATCCCACATGCCGCGGAGCGGCTGGGCCCGTGAGCCATGGCCGCTGAGCCTGCGCGTCCGGAGCCTGTGCTCCGCAAATGGGAGAGGCCACAACAGTGAGAGGCCCGCATAACGCAAGAAAAAAAAAAAAAAAAAAAAAAAAAAAAAAAAAAAAAAAAATTTCACACTGATTAAATGCAAAACAAATATGTGTTGACATGATTCTATTTGTCTTGAAGGAAAATATTTCCTTTTTACCAAGTGTATATGTACATATAGTTCAAAATTAGAAACTCTTTTCCAAAACTAATTTTTTAAGTTGGAGTTATTTAATTGGGAGTCTATTTTCATTCCAGTTAATTTTTTCCCCCAGTAGGTTAAGTAACACAACATTTTAGAGAATTCTAAAGACATCCTCATTATAAGTAGTACTTAGGATTTACAAGAGGTTAGGGGAATAGCTTTTTAATCTGGTAATTGCTTTTATGTGTATTCACTGCCCGTTGCCCCAGAAACTCAGTGAAATGCTACTTGCTCCCTGGAGAAATGATCAGATCTCTATATTGATAAGATACCACATATATCCAGTTTTCACTTTTTTAACATTAATTCCAGGGAAACAAGAACAAAGGTATATGAGATTTCTTTAAAACTTGGCTTTATTCCTAGTTTCCTTGGCTAGTGAATGACCTGAGAGATTGCCTCCTCCAGCCCTGCCTCTGCCTTGTGTGGTATCTGAACAATTCAAAAAGAAGCCTTCTAGCTTTCCCAAACCTATTAATTTTATGGCCTATATCCAAGCAAGATGAATACGACTTTCTTAAAATTAAATATTTTTAAATGTCACCCTAATTGCACTATCAGCTGGATTTCACAAATAAATTAATAAATACAAAAGTTCAAGTGCATTAAAACAGATTATAGAGGTTTTGTTTATAAAGCGGCCTTACCCTTTGGAATTTTCACTTTTTAAACATGAGCTATTCTCAGGCACTGCTCTGTGTCTGTACTGAGCTAATTTCAGAAACAATCAGCTGCTTGCAGCCCCTCCATATGTCTACAAATATCTGTAGGTGTGAAAATGTCATAAACAAAAAGTTCCTATATTAAGCCCACACACCTTACTGTGAAATGAATTAGATCAGAAAATGAAAATCAAACTTTCCATTAAGTATTTTCTGCAGCCAGGTTATTGAAGCATTTATTGCTCTTGAAGCAAAGAATTTCAGATAAACAAGAGGCCCAAACTCAGAAATTATCAGGGTTTTTTCTTATCATTCTCTTTGGAACCAACAAAAGTCCACCAGTCTACTTTATTAACTGAGAAGCAAGAGAAAGAAAGAAAAGGAAAAACTCACACTTTAGAAAGGAACTCCCTTCCCCCATTACACTGAAAATTAAAATAACTGACAGAGGAGAATCAGTACCTGTTTATTTTTCTCCTCAGCTTTGCACATATCACAACTACTAATGTTGAGGGTTGTGGTGACTCCGGTTAGTCATCCTCAGCACGGAAAATTTCAAAACCAAGGAAATCCAAGATATTCTTCTCTGACTTGCTAATTCATCTTTATATGAAAATTATTAGAAAAAAATCATTCTGGTCTTTTTGGTCACAGAAAATGAAACTGAAGATTTATATCCTGTAATAGGTAAACTGAGCATTACTATGAAAAATGAAGAGAGGGAAACGACCAAGCAAGGAGATTATTTACAATTAAACAAACAAAAGGATTGCTTTAAGAAATGAGTCTTGATCAGGGAATTTGGTGAACTCAGTTTCAAGTTATCAGCCAGAAAAAGAAAACAAAATTTCCTGAAACTTCTAGAACTACACAATTTTAAATTTTAATGCCTTTCTTGTTGCCTCCCATTAAGTTGTTGAATGTCAGTGTACAAAAAGGAACTGCGGTACAAGAGAGACTGACAATCACCTATTTCTGTTACCGTGGCCTCTGTAGTAAATGCTTATGGATTATATATTTGAGGAAACTCAAAATCTAGAGAGTACTGGGGAAAATGTATATGCATTTGGTAGAAATGATGCAATTCTACCACATTGTCTTTGCTTGCTCCAAATATTAAGTAAGTAAATTTATTGGAAAAATTCAATCTGAAGTTTATATAAAATCTATGCTTTAGGGAAAATGGACATAAAAATAATATTTTTTAGGAAAGTATATCCTCTAAAGGAGAGAGATGCCAACTTCCTAGTCAACAAACTGGTTACAAGCTTGGGTATTGGTATCCACAGTCCTCAATTCAAGTACAGCTTCCTACATTCATAGCTGTATAATGGGGAAAGTTACCGAAGTTTTCTGAATTGGAGTTTCTGCTTATTCATGATTTTTTAAAATAACACTTCCCTCTTAGAGTTGTGTTATGGACTGAATGTTTGTATCCCCCTCAAATTCACATGTTGAAATCCTAACCCTCAATGTGATGACATAAAGAGGTAGAAACTTTGGGAGGTAATTAGGTCATGAGGGTAGAGCCCTCATAAATGGCATTAGTCTCCCTTAAGAGACCCCAGAGAGCTTTCTCTCTCACCCTTTCCACCAAGTGGGGACACAGCAAGAAGACAGTCATCTATGAACCATAATGTGGGCTCTCACTAGACAGTGAATCTGCCAGCCCCTTGATCTGGAACTTCCCAGCCTCCAGAACTGTAAGAAATAAATTTCTGTTGTCTATAAACTACCCAGTCTATAGTATTCTGTTACAGCAGTCCAAACAGAGTAAGACAAGTTGTTACGAACATGACATTAAATTGCTTATGTTAATGTGTTGCACAGTATTTAGCATATAGTATGTGTGCTTTTATTTCTGGTATTGAGATAAACATAATTTTCAAAAGGATAATTTAGGTCACAATCATTGTATTGTCAGTCATTGTTAATAAAATGGCTCATATCAAAGGTCACTATAAATTTATTTTATAAATATATCTGTCATACTTTTCTGTTATAACGCCCTTAGGACACAGTAATAGTAACAACAACAGCAATAATCATTATATAAGAACGTAGGCCACTTTAGCTTTTCATAGAATCAGTAAAGCCCAAAACTTAAATATATCAAAAATCCTGTCTAGAATAATTCTCTTTATGCCGTTTCTCAGGTGAAATCTACCTATCTGCTTTTTTCCCATTTAATCAAATGTTTATTCAATGAAAGTATGTATAAAAACTTACAAATCTGATAACTCAACTATATATGAGATAGGATGATGGGATATTCCGTTTTTAATATATACGTACAGCACAGTTATTAACTGTTCTTCCCTTTCCCCTTCGGTCCTTATTTCTGGCTCCTGTTTTGTCGTGTGAGACCATTCTGGTATTGGCTTAAGGGAAGATTAATGGACAACTTTTATCACTTTCAGGCCAATGGAGGAAATTTTAGGTGTTAAAAAAAAATTGGAGACTACCTGTTAAGGTAGCATAGACATTTCTTAGAAAATAATTTGAACTCATTCTGTGAATCTTGTTCTTAAAAACTTTCTGAAACTCCTTTGTAGCTCATGGGTTAATGTGATATCACAAATTTCTAATAAAATTTCAAGGCCATATTACACAATGTTTAAAAACCACTGGGTTTAGATCAGACAGAAGTGACGAGCCTCCTAGTTCTAATGCTTCCTGGCTTGGTGATGTGGGCAACTTATTTAATCATCTGTAAAATGGGGATAATAAAAATCTAACTTAAAAGGACTACTATGTGGATGAAAGAAGATGATGTATATAAAAATACTACAATATGTCATATATAAACGCTGAACAATTGTAAGTTGCTGGTAATATTAATTTTTATAGTCTTTTGACTATATATATATATATATATATATATATATTTTTTTTTTTTTTTTTTTTTTTTTTTTGGGTTGGGGGGGCCTCTCAAAAACAATTTTTTTTTTTTTTTTTTGCGGTATGTGGGCCTCTCACTGTTGTGGCTTCTCCTATTGCAGAGCACGGCCTCTGGACGCGCAGGCTCAGCAGCCATGGCCCACGGGCCCAGCTGCTCCACGGCATATAGGATTTTCCTGGACTGGGGCACGAACCCGTGTCCCCTGCATTGGCAGGCAGACTCTCAACCACTGCGCCACCAGGGAAGCCCTTGACTATATATTTTAAAAAATGTTATTAAGTTGCAAGCAAATGTGTTATGTTTTCTTGGAGAACTTCTAAGTGCAACAGGTAGAAAAGTATATTATTGATACTAGATACCCTGCTTTACATTTTCTCCATTTTTCTTCCAAAGCTACTTCTACAGAATTTCTGTTTCCTTGAGGCTCTTACTAATGGTCATCTGCAAAGAGCTTCTTCTCAAAGGAGCTTATGCTGAAAGTAGGAGATGAAATAACGTCTATTCATAAGTACATGATTACCAAATAGGGCAGTGTATGCTTTCATTCCTGTGAATCTGTGTTGCACAGCCTCTTTGAAATTAATGTCTCTTGTATTTTCCATTGCTCTCAATTTATAGAAAGATTCTATTCTGTTTTATAATCTATTGCTTATCCAACTTCCAGAAAATGGATAGCTGAGATACACTTGTTTCGAAAACATATATAGCTATATTTAGTACCACCACCTACATGATCTAAGTTTAGATCAATACAGGGGTCTCAAACTTCAAGTCCCAAATGTTAAAACAGTAAGTCTCAGAACTCATGCATAAATCTGAACAGTAAATTTCACAATGGAGTTCTAGGTATTTTTATTTTATTTTATTTTATTTTACCTACTCCATCTAACTTTAGGTCAGTCACTAGAGTTCTCTCCACATCTTATGATGCCATTGAGCTGAAGGTGTAATAGAAGTACCAAGAATACTGAAATAAGTTAAATAGGTTACTCATATAAATAATAAACAGTGGAAGAAGTATTACAAAGTGATATACCCAAGAATACAAATGAACAGAGTATTAATTATGCATCTGACTAAATCTGGCCACAGAAATGATCAAAGGAGACCAGTCAGAAAAGCTTCCTGAAAAAATGCCCTTTTGAAGTTGGAAAGGCAAGTGCAAGAAAAGGGCTGGAGGCAGAAACATAACAACATGCAAACCAGGACGAAGAGCTTAGATAGGGCAGAAGATTCCCCCATTGATTAACCAGACAAAAAACTTGATGAATAAATGTAGAAAAAAATGAGCCCCTAGGATGCACTTTTAACAAGTAGTTTTCCATGAAAAGATCAGAACATTAGTCTTTCCCCTAGCCAGTGTTAATTGAAAATGCAAAGGTCTTTCATGAGCTGATGCAGATTTCTGAGCCATGTTGTTTTGGTTTTTTTCTGAATGGTGGCTATAGTATTGCAAAATGACACATGGCATTAGATCACTGGAGGTATCCAGTTAAAAAGCAATCAGCAAACCAGGTGACTGCAATTGTTTCCTCCATCCCACCTCTCAGAGAAGCCATTCCTGGATACCATTTGTTACCTGAATGATTTTACAATGTTGATGAAATTGTTCTGTCAATGTTTGCAAACTTTCATGCTATTAGCTAGGTTTTCAGCAGAAAAGGGACTGGTTATATGTTCTTTTATGTGCTAAAGCAGCAGGCACCCACAAAATACAGCTTCATTGATAAACTGTAATCATCCTATGACTTTCAGATGTTAAGCATGCACCTGTTGCCTGCATTAGGAGGGCAAATTAACAGAAAAACATCAGTTTTGTTATATTTTTGAACTGCAGTGGTAAAATATATCAGAACTTGCCTGAAAATAACAAAATATTCTCATATTGATCATAAAACTCATGCTCCTCAGCTTCCTCAGACAGAGTTTCAATTTGCCCAGAAGAGAGACGAATTTCTCTCAGCCAGGTGAGATGACAGGTATGAACTAAATGACCCCAATCTGGGGGCCTTGGCAGAGATAAAGTCTTCAGGATGAGAAGTCAGACTGGCACTTATGACTTTTATCAGAGATATACCTTTTGTACCAATATAACGAGTAAGTTCATTCAGAAAAATATCTGTGCAGTGATAGCAAGATAGATTATTCAAGAATGATAATGCCTGAAGGAGGTAGCTTTACCTTAGGATTTAGGAAGACAGCAAAAGGATTTGCTGAAAGTGACTAAATCACAGGTCTAGATAAGAATTCTAAATAACTGGTACAAAACATCACACAGAAGTATATGCAGCCACAATGGATCTACACTGACCTGTGATGTACGTGTGTATGTTCATGTGTGTGTACAGACATGCTTCTAGTTTCTCCTCAATAAAGAACTAATGGAGACATTTAGCAAGTATTTTTTTAGAAATTTATTTATTTATTTATTTATTTATTTTTGGCTGTGTTGGGCCTTCTCTAGTTGCAGGGATTGCTGCGTGCAGGCTTTCTCTAGTTGGGGCGAGCGGGGGCTACTCTTTGTTGCGGTGCGCGGGCTTCTCATTACAGTGGCTTCTCTTGTTGCGGAGCATGGGCTCTAGGCATGCGGGCTTCAGCCGTTGTGATACGCAGTCTCAGTAGCTGTGGCACACGGGCTTAGTTGCTCCGAAGCATGTGGGATCTTCCTGGACCAGGGCTCGAACCCATGTCCCCTGCACTGGCAGGTGGATTCTTAACCACTGTGCCACCAGGGAAGCCCTAGCAAGTATTTTTATTCATCCTGTATTCTTCTTCCACATTTTTAGAACCACCACTCTTCTTATAACACATCATTTACTGTAAGAGTAGCTGTTTCCTTATTTCAGGACACCTTTTTCTATTTGCAGAAGTCTTTAGTCATTCTATTTGCAAAAGCTCATTTCCCATACAGACTCCATCAATGGATTGCATAAAGGCTTTGCTTATCTCCAATGTACTTTACAAAATGTGAACTGCCTGCTTTTCTTAATGAAGTGTTGGATGCTTCAGATCCCTACAATTCTGAGCACAGGATGCTGCATGGCTTCTGTCACAATCATAATTCTCTCTAGGTATTTCTTTGCTAGAATAATTATATCTGACCCAACTATGGCAGGTATAAACCTGACTATGGTCCACATTAAAAACAAATCTTTCCTTCCTCATTCTCAACACAATGACCCTTCTTGCATCACTTTAGTCAATATTTCTGCACCAATAAGCCTCATAAAGAAACTCAGTGGCATTCAAGTTTAATGACTCCAAACATATCAAGATGTAGGCTGACACAGGATAATTTTAATTTTCAAAATATTGAGAGTTTCGATCAAAAATAAAATATTTAGGAGGAAATACATAAGTTATAACTGAATATTTTGTCCACAGAAAAGTCATCTATAGTGAAAGAACGTAAAGATGAAGAAGAAAAATAATATACTAAACAGATTAGAACAAGACCTCATAAAAACACCTACAGATTCATTATAGAATTAGGGCTACCTTTCCTTAATATTTCATCATAAGTTAGATATATTTGTCATATACTATACAAGTTGAATCTTATATATAAGATTATATCGATATATTGTAAAATTTAGTCAAAGTAGCCAGTTCTAGAAAATATATTATCAGAGTTGAAGGAAAGCTGAATTGTAACTGCCTACAAGGTATGGAGGAGGGCACAATGGAAAATAAGCTGATTTTCATCATAAAATGTGTCAGGTGCAGAAAGTAAGATGGAGTTAACAGAAGCATTCTTTAAAAGCCTGTTTAATGAGGAGTTGTACTCCCAGATTGCTCCCCTCCCCAGCCCACTGTCACCTAACATAGCAGAAGATGGGAGGTTTTAACTCTGCAGTTGAAGGAGACATGGTCTGAACTGAACTTTGAGGCAGAGCTGAGGGTGGGACTGGATGACATTCTGGAACCAGGCACATTAAGTAACAGTTTGCACATTAAACATTGATACCCCTTCCTAGTCCCTGTACTTTTCCCAGAATGTTTGTAGGTGGGTTTATACCATCACAGGCAGAAGAAAGAAAAAATGTCCCACAGAAAGACTTACGGATACTATTATTTGGGGATTCCTCACTGAAAGGACCAGATCCTCTTTGGATCACCTTCCTGTGAAGCATACCAACTGATAAGTTTCTTTTCTGAGCAGAAAACTTCCACTTTTCCAGCCATATTATTTATATTTTCAAATAACACTATGATACAATATTATGTTATAATTATTGTAATAATTTTAATAAGACTGAAGTTGTCAAAACATTTAGGAACTGTTATTGTTTTGAATTGTTTAGGAGCACTTAGTATTGTGATCGATACTTAAAATATTCAAGGTAATTCAACTTAAAGTAATTTGTGGTTTACTAGTCATGTAAACAGTATTTAAATGTTTGAGAAAGTGCTTAATGTTTTTTTTAATTGGGTATTACATATAAATAGTAGCTGTATTCTTCTCACATGCAAAGAAAGGCCTCTAGAGCAACATCAACCCTAGAGACCATTAACAAAACTCAACAAAAGCACGTGAGACAAACTTCCAAAGCAGCTGAGGGGGATACACTGCTTTTGAGATAAATGTCTATAGAATATCCAGGTAGAAATACCCAATAGTTAGCTGAAAATACAGATAATATGTATCTGGAGTTTATAAGTGATGTTGGGGGTGAAGTATCAGTGCCAAGATAGTAGTTATAGTCAAAAGAGTTGATGAGATGTTCTAGAAAGGTGGCATTTGAAAGCCCTAGGATTTTAGTTCAATCTTAGTTTTTCTGGAAGTACCTTAATGGCAATGTCTTCAAACCTAGTACCACATAGAAGTGAACTGCTACTGCAAAAATTCTAAAAGATCAAGACTTGAATTCAGGCAATTTAGGATATACTTATTAGTAATAAACTTGTTATATGACCTTGAACAGGTATTTTCCACCTGTTGGATTCAGTCACATTATGAATTGAATAATTACATTTTTCTAGGTAGTTTCAAAGAAAACTCTTCTATTCAATGATTCTATGAAATCTTATGACATAAACAGCAAAGAACTCCTAATTTAGCCCTGATATCACAAGTCAGAAATTAACTGTCACAAGTTTTGATATTTCCATATCACAATGATATTTTTAAAAAATGAGTCGGGCTTCTTAGTATTGAAATAATGCTAAAGTATTACTTTATTGGCTCTAATTTTAGTGACACTATTATTAGTAATCTATATTAACAAAACCTTTTCTCTATAAAATTTAATGTGTTTTCACCTGGAAAAATATTTATACAATATTAAAAAGATTAAGTGGTCTTGATTAGAGACACAACTATTCAGTCATCTCTATTTATAATTTCTATGAATTATAGTTATATATATACAAATTCTAAGACAGATCCATTATCTAATAAACCCACCCCTTTTAGTTAGAAAATACTCAGATTTAACTCATTATTACTAAATTCAGACCACAAGTACAGTGACGTATCTTCAGTTCTAAATATTTTTTAAATTTTTGGTTATTGTAATGCTTAAACTTTTGGAATATCAGAGCCAGTATCCTTTGTTACAGTTATTCATTATTTTTATAGCCAAAACTAAGAAAATTAATATATGCTATCAGATCATAAAATTGATAGACTTGTATCTATCATTTAGACTATAGTTTTGTTCATCTGAATATAGAAGTCCTTAAGCAACAAGATTTTTCTATCTGATTAACTACTCAGAGAAAATGAAAGCCTGAAAATCTTTTCTTGCACTACTGTAGAAAGCTAGGTGTTTAAAATGAAGAGCATGATTTACTATTAAAAGATTTCTGAAATTATCCATTAAAGAAAACGATAAGGTATATTTTAAAATGTCTTCTTTCAGCTGAAAATTTTCACCTAATTTATTCAACTATATTTCTGAAGACAAAGTATTATTGTATTCCTCCATCCTGTCCTTTAGGAAACAAGTGCATTAATGTCTATTATTCATAGTTATTCTTCTAGATTTAAAGCATAGTGCAATGCAATACTGACCTGAATTGAATAATGCACATGCAAGTGCATTTACTCTCAGCTCCTTACCCTCACTGTTTTTTAACTTCAAAGTTATCTTATGGCAGCATTTGAATATGGAAAGCTACATTGCACAGTTTCAATCTGACAAAGAATGCAAAGCATTTGAGGTAGACTGACAAAGGGAAAGATTGCATGATCCTTAAACTTGAAGGAATCAGGAATAAAAAGAGAAGAAATATAACAATGGATAGAAAGAAGATTAGAATAACCAGCTGGCAATACAGAAATCAGATTTTACTTCTAAATCCATTTTTGATAACTTTTTGTAGTTTTTTGTGTATTGCTGAATTTTTATATAATTTCATGCATAGAGAAAAGCTGCAAGAATAGTACAAGGAACTCCTCATAGCTTGTATCAACATTCAACAAATTTTTTTACATTTTGCTCAATTTGCCTTATTAATCCATCCTCTTCTGTCTCTACCCCCCACCTCTCTTCTGTCTCATCTCTCCCCACCTCTCTGGGGCACACATGTGTGTGCACAAATACACACATACACATATGATTTCTTCTGAGCTTTTGAAATTAAGTTGGAAACATCATGTCCCTTTACTCTTACATTATTCAGTGTACACTGCATAAGAACAAGACCATTGTCTTAAATAACCCACAATTCAATAAGCAAAATAGTGAAATACAACATGGATTCAATACCATTATTTAACACATAGTCCATAATCAAATTTTACTAATTGATCCAATAATATCCTATATAACTATTATTTTTCATCTGCCCAGGATTCATCCAGGACTTCGTATTACATTTATTAGTCATGCCTCTTAAAACTCTTTTGGTCTGGGACAGTTTATCAATATTTCATTGTCTTTCTTGACCCTGACATTTTTGAAAAGTTGAGGCAGTTATTTGGTAGAAGAGCAGTTTAGGTTGCCTGATGTCTCCTGATGAGACTCGAGTTATATATTTTGGCAAACTGTTATTTATGTCCTTCTCAGTGCATCATATCAGCAACACATGATGTCAGTTGTCCCAATTTTTTAATGTCAACTTTGATCAGTTGGTTAAGTGATGTTTATCTGGTTTCTTCACTGTATTTTTCACTTTGTAATTGATAAGCAATTTTAGCAGAGATACTTTGATACTCTATAAATAGCCTGTTCCTAATCAAACTTCCACTCACTAATGTTAAATCATTTTGATTTTCTAACTCTATCATTCCTTCCACAGTTATTACTCAGCATTCTTCTATAAGAAGGAGCTTTTCCTTCTTCCTCATTAATTACTTTATTTATTGTGTTTTATAAGTATAAATTCTCAGAATTTTTCATTAGTCAATGAGTTATAATTCATTACTATCATTATTTTATGCTAAAAATTATATAATTGAAATGTACAAGGAGAGAACTTAAATGTCTCACAAAAAATAGTATATATATATATATATATATATATATATATATATATATATATATGAGATGATAGATGTTTTAATTAACTTGATGGGGGAATCTTTTTGCAATGTATATATATATTATATATATATATATATATATATATAAAATCATCACTTGTACACTTTAAATATCTTACAATTTCAATTATACCTCAATAAAGCTAGAGAAAACAAAGAAAAATCTCAAATAAACAAGCTAACTTTACATTTTAAGGGATTCTAAAAGGAAGAAGAAACTGAGCCCAACTCTAGCAGGAAAGAAATGATAAAGGTCAGAGCAGAAAAAAATAGAGACTAGAAAAATAATAGAAAAGATCAACAAAACTAAGAGTTAGTTTTTGAAAAGATAAACAAAATTGACAAATCTTTGGCTAGACTAAGAAAAAAGAGACAAGACTCAAACAAATAAAATCAGAAATGAAGGAGAAGATATTACAACTGACCACAGAAATTTAAAAATCATCAGGGAAAGGCAAATCAAAACCACAATGAGATATCACTTCACGCCTGTTAGAATGGCTATCATCAAAATGAACACAGATAATAAGTGTTGGCAAGGATGTGGAGAAAACAGAATCCTTGTACACTGTTGGCGGGAATATACACTGGTGCAGCCATTATGGAAAACAGTGCGGAGGTTCCTCAAAAATTAAAAATGGAACTACCATATGATTCAGTAGTTGCTCTTCTAGAGTATATCCAAAGGAAATGAAATCAGTATCTTGAAGAGATATCTGCAATTTCATGCCCATTACAGTATTGTCCACCAACAACAAAGATACGGTATCAACCTAATTTTCCATCACAGATGAATGGATAAAGAAAATGTCATTCTAATATAAACTATTACTCAGTCTTTAAAAAGAACAAAATCCTGTCATTTGTGACAACATGAATGAACATGGAGGACATTATACTAAGTGAAATAAGCCTGGCACAGAAAGACAAATGCTGCATGAGCTCACTTACAGGCATAATCTAAAAAGGTCAAACTCATGGAGCAGAGGGTAGAATGGTGATTGTCAAGATCTAGACAGTGGTGGAAATGAGATGTCAGTCAACGTGTACAAAGTTTCAGTTATGTAGATAAGTTCTGGAGAGCTAATGTACAGCATGAGTATGGTTAGTAATACTATATTATATACTTGAAAATTTCTAAGAGAGATCTTACATGCTTTCACCACACACAAAAAAGTGAAAACTATGTGAGGTGATGGATGTATTAATTAGCTTCATAGTGGTAATCATTTTACAAAGTAAATGTATATCAAAACATCATATTATTCATTGTCATCAAATATAACCCAGAATTTTGAGGTAAAACCTAAGGATGTCTTCCAACACAGCAGCAACATTAGGTGTTACACTTCTTTTGTATTTATTTTAGTCACCATCTTCATCCTCTAACTCATTTAACATGTTAAACGATTACTTTTCAGTGATTATAGAGTGGTGTTTGGTTATAATCTATATCTAAAGCACTTTGACTATAGTATGTTTTATCTCTATTGATTTGAACTGATAAAAACAGTGTCTGCAAACAAGATGGAGATACTCTTATTGCCATCTATGCAGTGTGAGGTAACCTCAGATTCAATTTGAGTAATGAAAATTGAACTTAGGAACCTAAGAAATAGAAATTTACCAAACTGCAAAGCAAGCATGAATTGGCCCTATTGCTGTAACTGTTCTGGAAAGATAAGAACATGAAGTTTCAGTAGACAGTTTGCTTAAAAGCCCTGCTCTGCGACCCCAGACAATTAAAAGTGATTTCAGTCTGTCCATGTTAGCCAGTCTCTACTCCACCCCACCTCAAAACACCACCTCAAACTTATACATGTACCAGTCCCAATCCTATAAAACTTTCTATGTAACTTTCCAAGACCTTGTATTTATTTGTTGGCAAGATTATTAATAAAATCAACTTGTTTTTTGGTAATGGTTTTCCTGGTGATTTTTGTGGGGGCTTTTACAATGTCATGAGGCTCCAGGGTAATCTATCTATCTATTTCACATGGCTTAAGACCTTTGATTTGGGACTCTGTGGCACTTCCAAGACCCACCTGACCCACTCTTACCAGAAGCCTATCCTAGGCTGCTGTGGTGAATAACTTTCTAGTAATATATATGACTCTGATTTTTATAAAGTAAGCCCTCTGCTCCATTTAACTTGTATCCTTGGAATTGGTCCTTCAGGAATATTTTAACATCTAATTAAAATAAATACTATTTTCCTTGGTGAAAACTGCCTACTGTCACTTTTGCATCCTTATTTGTCATGTCTAAAGAATGTCATTCTCTGTTGTGCACTGACATAAGGAAACTCATAGGATAGAAGACAGACATACTACCTACTAAGCCTATTCTCCAAAACTTCCCTGAAGACTAATAAACAAAAAGTTCTCCTTGGACTGTCATCCTTCCTACAACAAACTATGCCTTAAGTCACCATCAAAACTATTAAGAATCCACCTCATGTTGACTTGTGTCGAGGACTTAATATTGGAGAAATGGTTTCCCCACAAATTCTGCCTGTCAGGGGCCACTAACGGGTTAGTTGGTGTCTAGACATGGCCTGATCATCAGGATTGGGGGAGAGGGGACTCAAGACATGGAATATTATAAGCAGACACTTTTAATCAACTGCATTTGTTATTCATGGGTATGTATAACAGTAAATATAAACATATCCTAGAATCATCTTCAGGTTCTTAAATGTGTTCACATCCCAATCTCACTTCATGTACATATCACTCTAAATGGCATAATTTTTTATCAAGGACCATTTGGAATTATAGTAGCCATTTTGTGGAACATCTGATGTATCTAATATTATATATCTTTGAGGTGGACAATGAAAGAAAGGTAGTAAGATTCTAAACATCCAAATAATCATTTTTCCCAACTTTATTAAGGAATTACTGACAAATATAATTGTATATGTTTAACGTGTACAATGGTGATTTGATATATGTATGTATTGTGGAATGATTACTAAGATCAAGATAATTAATATATCCATCACCTCATATAGTTAACTCTTTGCATGTTTGTGTATATGATGAGAATGCTTAAGATCTACTCTCAGTAACTTTCAAGTACACAATACTTAATTATTAACTATCCAATAATCATTTTTCAATTGATACGCAACAATCTTCAAAAGAAATACAGAGCCCAAATTGGCATCCTCAAAGCTCTCTTTGGCAAAGTTTAAAGAGAAAGTCATTTTAATCTTAGATATACTACTCTCTACAGGCCCTTCTCTTCCACTTTATCTTGGACGACCTTCTCCTTATCCTTCTGCCACTCTTTCAGCCTCTACAAGAATGATCCTCTACGAAGAGACTCTATAAGAATGTTCTTTTCCTCAGAAAGTTCCCTAGAAGGAAACTTTCTAATTTCCCTTAAGGTCTAATAATCCTGAAATCAGGCCTATTACGCAGGTAGGAATTCAATATTTGCAGATGGAAATTCAATATTTGTTTCAGGCTGAACTTCATGTCATTATCAAAGAATTTTGTAAACAAAAAGAAAACTAAATAACACCCCTGCCAATTTTATCATTAGAGACTTATTGTATAGTAAATGGACTTTCTAAAGAGTCTTTTTAGAAGCCCCAGAAAATTTGTCTACCTATGAACAATTTATTGCTGAGTTGGTCATCTTTGTTTGTACCATGTAAGCTTCAAAACAAAATGGAAGAATTGCCCTTGGTCAAAGATACTTATGGGCTAAAAACAACAGATAATCTATAAAATGTTCATATTGATATGTACAAACAGCCTAAATGATTGGTTTTCTTAAGGTAGACGTCAAAGAAGGCAATAAAAACAAAAGGCATATTTATTAGAAACAAGAAGCAAAACATTTAATTTGCTAATTATACGATCATTTATGTAGAATATTTAATATAATCTATCAAAAATGCTACTAGAACTAATAAGTGAGTTTAGCAATGGTGCAGAAGGAAAGTTCAATACAAAAATAAACAGACAAAAATATTGTACTTCAATATCTCAAGAATCATTGAGAATTGAAATAAAAGCCAAATTATTTTTTAAAATACCATTAAAAACATAAAATATTTTGTGATAAATTTAATACTATATGTGATGGACCTGTATAATAAAAACTATAAATTAATATAGAGAGAAATTTTTAAAACTAAAAAAATGAAGAACTCTACAATATTCAAGGATTGGAAGACTCAGTATTGTTACACTGGAACTTCTCCCTAATTTGATCTAAGGATGCAACTCAAAACTATCAAAATACCAGGTTTTAAATAAATTGGCCAATTTCTTTCTATGAAATTCAAAGGGCCTATAATAGCCAAAATAATTTTCAAAAGTGAGTATTGGAGGACACTGTTATTTTAAGATTTACTATAAATCTACAGCAATCACATCACTGTGGTACTGCCGCAAGAATACACATATAGATCAATGGAAGTAAACAGAGTCAAGAAATAAACCAACATATATATGCTCAACTGATTTTCACCACTAAATTTACCAAGACAATTCAGTGGTAAAAGAGCAGTCTTTTCAACAAATATTCTTCAACTAGAATAACTGAATATATATGGGAAAAATTGACTTTGAACTTTGCTTCACATTATATATGAAAATTAACCCAGAATTAATCATAGATATAAATGTAAAGTGGAAACTATCAAATGTCCACAATTAAATGTAGTAGAAATTCTTCTGCAATCATAGGGTAGACAAAGATGTCTTAAATAAGACAAAGCAGCACAAATACTAAAGAAAACTAATCGATAATTTTTACTTTATCAAATTTAAGACTTCTGTTCTTTGAAAGACACTGCTAAGGAAATGAAACATCAAGCCATAGGCTAGTATAAATATTTGTAAAGCATTTATCTGATAAAGGACTTAATCTAGAATATGTATTTTTAAAAGCTGAATTCAATAATAAGATGACAACTAACCCAATAAAAATGAGCATAAGAGTTAAACAGCCACTTCAACAAAGAAGAGATATTAATGACAGTTAAGCACATGTAAAGAGGCTCAGCATCATGTCTTTAGGGAAATGCAAATTAGACCCACAATAAGATACCACTACGTATCCATTAGAATAACACAGATTTTTTAAAGAATGAAAATCTCAAGTTTGGCAAGCAAATGGAGCAACTGGCACTCTTCTATATTGCCACTGAAAATACATAATGGTACAGCCATTTGGGGAAAGAG